>NW_024753386.1:0-15855 GCF_018991925.1 Homarus americanus
CTGATCGAGTATAACAAAGTCCACTGGTCGAGTATAACAAAGTCCCGTGATCGAGTATAAAAAAGCCCCCTGATCGAGTATAACAAAGTCCCCTGGTAGAGTATAACAAAGTAACCTGATCGAGTATGACAAAGCCCCCTGATCGAGTATAACAAAGCTCCCTAGTCGAGTATAACAAAGCCCCCTCATCGAGTATAAAAAAGCCCCCTGGTCGAGTATAACAAAGTCCCCTAATCGAATATAAGAAAGTCCCCTTATCGAGTATATCAAAATCCCCTGATCGAAAATAACAAAGTCCTCTGATCGAGTATAACAAAGCCCCCTGATCGAGTATAACAAAGGCCCCTAATCGAATACAACAAAGTCCTCTGCTCGAGTATAACAAAGACCCTTAATGGAGTATAACAATGGCCCCTGATCGAGTATAACAAAGTCCCAAGATCGAGTATAACAAAGTCCCCTGATCGAGTATAACAATGTCCCGTGATCGAGTATAACAAAGGCCCTTATCGAATATAACAAAGGCCACTCATCGACTATATCAAAGTCCCCACATCGAGGGTAACAAATTCCCCTGATCGAGTATAACAAAGCCCCTGATCGAGTATAACAAAGCCCCCTCATCGAGTATAAAAAAGCCCTGTGATCGATTATGTCAAAGTCCCCTGATCGAATATAACAAAGTCCCCTGATCGAGTATAACAAAGTCCCCTGGTCGAGAATAACAAAGTCCCCTGATCGAGTATAACAAAGTTCCCTGATCGAGTATAACAAAGCCCTCTCATCGAGTGTAACAAAGCCCCCTCATCGAGTATAAAAAAAAACCCTGGTCGAGTATAACAAAGTCCCCTGGTCGATTATAACAGACTCCCATGATCGAGTATAACAAAGGCCCGTGATCGAGTATAAGGATGTCCCCTGATCGAGTATAACAAAGCCACTTGATCGAGTATAACAAAGTCCTTTCATCGAGTATAACAGAGTTCCCTCATCGAGTATACCAAAAGCCCCTGATCGAGTATAACAAAGGCCCCTGATCGAGTGTAACAAAGTCCAAAGATCGAGTATAACAAAGCTCCCTAGTCGAGTACAACAAAGCCCCCTCATCGAGTATAACAAAGTCCCCTGATCGAGTACAACAAAGTCCCCTGATCGAGTATAACAAAGGCCCCTGATCGAGCGTAAGAAAGTCCCCTGATCGAGTATAACAAAGACCCCTGATCGAGTATAACAAAGTCCCCTGATCGAGTATAAGAAAGTCCCTTGATCGAGTATAAGAAAGTCCCCTGATCGAGTATAACAAAGACCCTTAATGGAGTATAAGAATGGCCTGATCGAAAATAACAAAGTTCTTTAATCGAGCATAACAAAGCCCCCTGATCGAGTATAACAAAGGCCACCTGATCGAATACAAGAAAGTCACCTGATCGAGTATAACAAAGACCCTTAATGGAGTATAACAATGGCCCCTGATCGAGTATAACAAAGTCCCAAGATCGAGTATAACACAGTCCCCTGACCGAGTATAACAAAGTCCTCTGATCGAATATAAGAAAGTCCCCTGATCGAATATAACAAAGTCCCCTGATCGAGTATAACAAAGTCCACTGGTCGAGTATAACAAAGTCCTGCATCTAGAGTATAAGCAACAAAGGCCCCTAATCGAGAAGAACCGCGCCCCCCATCAAGGCAACAAAGTCCCCCACATCGAGTGCAACAAATTACCCTGATCGAGTATAAAAAGCCGCTGATCGAGCAACAAAGTCCTCTGATCGAATATAACAAAGTCCCCGATCGAGTATAACACAGTCCACTGTCTGAGTATATAACAAAGTCCCCATAGAGTATATAAACAAAGCCTCTGACTGAGAGAGTACAATAAATTCACCTGATCGAGTATATAACAAAGTTCCCTGACTATATAACAAAGCCTCATCGAGTATATAACAAAGCCCCTGGTCAGAGTATAACAAGTCCCCCTGCCTGACGGCAACAAACTCCTGTCGAGTATAACAGGCCCCCTGATCGAGTATAAGGATGTCCCCTGATCGAGTATAACAAAGCCCCTTGATCGAGTATAACAAAGTCCTTTCATCGAGTATAACAGAGTTCCCTCATCGAGTATAACAAACGCCCCTGATCGAGTATAACAAAGGCCCCTGATCGAGTGTAACAAAGTCCCAAAATCGAGTTTAACAATGTCCCCTGATCGAGTACAACTAAGTCCCCTGATCGTGTATAACAAAGTCCCCTGATCGAGTATAACAAAGTCCCCTGGTCGAGAATAACAAAGTCCCCTGATCGAGTATAAAAAAGCCACCTAATCGAGAAAAACAAAGTCCCCTGATAGAAATATAACAAAGTTCCCAGGAAGAGTATAACAAAGTCCCCTGGTCAAGTATAACAAAGTCCCTTTATCGAGTATAACAAAGCCCTCTAATCGAGTATAACAAAGACCCTTAATGGAGTATTAGAATGGCCCTGATCGAAGATAACAAAGTCCTCTAATCGAGCATAACAAAGCCCTCTGATCGAGTGTAACAAAGTCCCAAGATCGAGTATAACAAAGTCAACTGATCGAGAATAACAAAGTCCCCTAATAGAAATATAACAAAGTCCCCCGATAGAGTATAACAATGGTCCTTGGTCGATTATAACAAATTCCCCTGATCGAGTATAACAAAGTACTAATATCGAGTATAACAAAGCCCCCTTGATCGAGTATAAAAAAGTCCACTGATCGAGTACAACAAAGTCCCCTGATCGTGTATTACAAAGTCCCCTGATCGAGTATAACAAAGTCCCCTGGTCGAGAATAACAAAGTCCCCTGATCGAGTATAACAAAGACCCTTAATGGAGTATAAGAATGGCCCTGATCGAAAATAACAAAGTCCTCTAATCGAGCATAACAAAGCCTCCTGATCGAGTATAACAAAGGCCACCTAATCGAATACAAGAAAATCACCTGATCGAGTATAACAAAGACCCTTAATGGAGTGTAACAATAGCCCCTGATCGAGTATAACAAAGTCCCAAGATCGAGTATAACAAAGTCCCCTGATCGAGTATAACAAAGTCCCCTGATCGAATATAAGAAAGTCCCCTGATCGAGTATAACAAAGCCCCCTCATCAAGTATAACAAAGCCCCCTCATCGAGTATAAAAAAGCCCCCTGGTCGAGTATAACAAAGTCCTCTGGTCGAGAATAACAAAGTCCTATGATCGAGTATAACAAAGGCCCCTGATCGAGGATACCAAAGGCCCCTGGTCGAGTATAACAAAGCCCCCTAATCGAGTATAACAAAGTCCCCTGATCGAGTATAACAAAGTCCCAAGATCGAATATAACAAAGTCCCCTAATCGAGTATAAAAAAGGCCCCTCATGGAATATAAGAAAGTCCCCTGATCGAGTATAACAAAGATCCTTTATGGAGTATAAGAATGGCCCTGATCGAAAATAACAAAGTCCTCTAATCGAGCACAACAAAGCCCCCTGATCTAGTATAACAAAGGCCACCTGATCGAATACAAGAAAATCACCTGATCGAGTATAAGAAAGACCCTTAATGGAGTATAACAATAGCCCCTGATAGAGTATAACAAATTCCTCTGATCGAATATAAGAAAGTCCCCTGATTGAGTATAACAAAATCCCCTGATCGAGTATAACAAAGGCACCTCATCGAGTATAACAAAGTCCCGTGATCGAGTATAACAAAGGCCCTAATCGAGTATAACTAAGGCCCCTCATCGACTATAACAAAGTCCCCACATCGAGTGTAACAAATCCCCTGATCGAGTATTACAAAACCCCTGATCTAGTATAACAAAGTCCCCTCATCGAGTATAAAAAAGCCCCCTGATCGAGTTTAACAAAGTCCCCTGATCGAATATAACAAAGTCCCCTCATCGAGTATAGCAAAGCTCTCTCATCGAGTATAACAGAGCCCCCTCATTGAGTATAAAAAAGCCCCCTGGTCGAGTATAACAAAGTCCCCTGGTCGATTATAACAAACTCCCATGATCGAGTATAACAAAGTCCCCTCATCGAGTATAACAGAGTTCCCTCATCGAGTATAAACGCTTCCTAATCGAGTATAACAAAGTCCCCTGGTCGAGCATAACAAAGTCCCTTGATCGAGTATAACAAAGTCTCCTGGTCGACTATAACAAAGGCCCCTGATCGAGTATAACAAAGCCCCCTGATCGAGTATAACAAAGTCCCCTGATCAAGTATAAAGAGTCCCCTCATCGAGTATAACAAACTGCCCTCATCGAGTATAACAAAGGCCCCTCATCGAGTATAAAAAGCCCCCTGGTCGAGTATAACAAAGTCCCCTGATCGAGTAGAAAAAGTCCCCTGATCGACTATATCTAAGTCCCCTGATCGAGTATAACAAAGTCCCCTGATCGAGTATAACAAAATCCCTTCATCGAGTATAACAAAGTCCCCTCATCGAGTATAACAAAGTCCCCTCATCAAGCATAACAAATTCCCCTGATAGAGTATAACAAAACCCCTCATCGAGTATAAAAAAGACCCATGATCGAGTATAACAAAGTCCCCTGATCGAGTATAAAAAAGCCCCTTGACCGAGTATAACAAAGTCCCCTGGTCGAGTATAACAAAGTATCCTGATCGAGTATAACAAAGTCCCCTGATCGAGTATAACAAAGATCTCTGATCGTATAACAAAGCCCCCTGATCGAGTATAAAAAAGCCCCTTGACCGAGTATAACAAAGTCCCCTGGTCGAGTATAACAAAGTATCCTGATCGAGTATAACAAAGTCCCCTGATCGAGTATAACAAAATCCCCTGATCGAATATAAGAAAGTCCCCTGATCGACTATAACAAAATCCCCTGATCGAAAATAACAAAGTTTTCTGAAGGAGTATAACAAAGCCCCCTGATCGAGTATAACAAAGGCCCATGAGCGAATACAACAAAGTCCCCTTATCGAGTATAACAAAGGCCCCAGGAAGAGTATAAAAAGGCCCCTGACCGAGTATAACAAAGTCCCAATATCGAGTATAACAAAGCCCCCTCATCGAGTATAACAAAGTCTACTGATCGAGCAGAACAAAGTCCCCTTATCGAGTATAACAAAGGCCCCTCAACGAGTATAACAAAGGCCCCTGATCGAGATTAAGAAAGTCCCCTGATCGAGTATAACAAAGCCCCTTGATCGAGTATAACAAAGTCCCCTCATCGAGTATAACAGAGTTCCCTCATCGAGTATAACAAACGCCGCTGATCGAGTATAACACAGGCCCCTGATCGAGTGTAACAAAGTCCCAAGATCGAGTAAAACAAAGCTACCTCATCGAGTATAACAAAGTCCCCACATCGAGTATAACAAAGTCCCCTGATCGAGTACAACAAAGTCCCCTGATCGAATATAACAAAGCCCCATGATCGAGTATAACAAAGTCAACTGATCGAGTATAACAAAGCCCCCTGATCGAGTATAACAAAGTCCCCTGATCAAGTATAACAGAGTCTCCTCATCGAGTATAACAAACTCCCCTCATCGAATATAACAAAGGCCCCTGATCGAGTATAACAAAGTCCCTTGATCGAGTATAACAAAGGCCCCTCATCGAGTATAACAAAGGCCCCTCATCGAGTATAACAATGTCCCCTGATCGAGTAAAAAAATGTCCCCTGATCGATTATAACAAAGTCCCCTGATCGAGAATAACAAAGTCCCCTGATCGAGTATAACAAAGTCCCCTCATCGAGTATAACAAAGTCCCCTCATCGAGTATAACAAAGTCCCCTGATAGAGTATAACAAAGCTCTCTGATCGAGTATAACAAATTCACCTCATCGAGTATAACAAAGTTCCCTGATCGAGAATAACAAAGCCCTCTCATCGAGTATAACAAAGCCCCCTGGTCGAGTATAACAAAGTCCCCTGGTCGATCATAACAAACTCCCATGACCGAGTATAACAAAGGCCCCTGATCGAGTATAACAAAGCCCCTTCATCGAGTATAACAAAGTCCTTTCATCGAGTATAACAGAGTTTCCTCGTCGAGTATAACAAACGCCCCTGATCGATTATAACAAAGGCCCCTGATCGAGTGTAACAAAGTCCCAAGATCGAGTATAAAAATGTCCCCTGATCGACTACAACAAAGTCCCCTGATCGTGTATAACAAAGTCCCCTGATCGAGTATAACAAAGTCCCCTGGTCGAGAATAACAAAGTCCCCTGATCGAGTATTAAAAAGCCACCTGATCGAGAAAAACAAAGTCCCCTGATAGAAATATAAAAAATTCCCTGAAAGAGTATAACAAAGTCCCCTGGTCAAGTATAACAAAGTCCCCTGATCGAGTATAACAAAGCCCTCCAATCGAGTATAACAAAGACACTTAATGGAGTATAAGAATGGCCCTGATCGAAAATAACAAAGTCCTCTAATCGAGCATAACAAAGCCCCCTGATCGAGTGTAACAAAGTCCCAAGATCGAGTATAACAAAGTCAACTGATCGAGTATAACAAAGTCCCCTGGTCGATTATAACAAACTCCCATGATCGAGAATAACAAAATCCCCTGATCGAGTATAACAGAGTTCCCTCATCGAGTATAACAAACGCCCCTGATCGAGTATAACAAAGTCCCCTGATCCAGTACAACAAAGTCCCATAATGGAGTATAAAAAGACCCCCTGATCGAGTATAACAAAGTCAACTGATCGAGTATAACAAAGCCCCCTGATCGAGTATAACAAAGTCCCCTCATCAAGTATAACAGAGTCCCCTCATCGAGTATAACAAACTGCCCTCATCGAGTATAACAAAGGCCCCTTATCGAGTATAACAAAGGCCCCTCATCGAGTATAAAAAGCCCCCTGGTCGAGTATAACAAAGTCCCCTGATCGAGTAGAAAAAGTCCTTTGATCGATTATATCTAAGTCCCCTGATCGAGTATAACAAAGTCCCCTGATCGAGTATAACAAAATCCCTTCATCGAGTATAACAAAGTCCCCTCATCGAGTATAACAAAGTCCCCTCATCAAGCATAACAAATTCCCCTGATAGAGTATAACAAAACCCCTCATCGAGTATAAAAAAGACCCATGATCGAGTATAACAAAGTCCCCTGATCGAGTATAAAAAAGCCTCCTGATCGAGTATAACAAAGTCCCCTGGTCGAGTATAACAAAGTATCCTGATCGAGTATAACAAAGTCCCCTGATCGAGTATAACAAAGATCCCTGATCGAGTATAACAAAGCCCCTGATCGAGTATATAAAAGCCCTCTGGTCGAGTAAAACAAAGTCCCCTGATCGAATATATGAAAGTCCCCCGATCGAGAATAACAAAGTCCCTTAATGGAGTATAACAATGGCCCCTGATCGAGTATAACAAAGTCCCAACATCGAGAATAACAAAGTCCCCTGATCGAGTATAACAAAATCCCCTGATCGAATATAAGAACGTCCCCTGATCGACTATAACAAAATCCACTGATCGAAAATAACAAAGTCCTCTGATGGAGTATAACAAAGCCCCCTGATCGAGTATAACAAAGGCCCATGATCGAATACAACAAAGTCCCCTTATCGAGTATAACAAAGGCCCCAGGAAGAGTATAAAAAGGCCCCTGATCGTGTATAACAAAGTCCCAATATCGAGTATAACAAAGCCCCCTGATCGAGTATAACAAAGTCCACTGATCGAGTAGAACAAAGTCCCCTTATCGAGTATAACAAAGGCCCCTCAACGAGTATAACAAAGGCCCCTGATCGAGTTTAAGAAAGTCCCTTGATCGAGTATAACAAAGCCCCTTGAAAGAGTATAACAAAGTCCCCTCATCGAGTATAATAAAGCCCTGATGGAATTATAACAAAGTCAACTGATCCCGGAAATTATAACAAAAGCCCCTGATCGAGTATAACAAAGTCCCTCATCGAGTATAACAAACTGCCCTCATCAGAGTATAACAAAGGCCCTTATCGGTATAACAAAGGCCCTCATCGAGTGTAAAAAGCCCCCTGGTCGAGTATAACAACACAGTGAGTCGCCAGTCGCAGTTGGGAGCAGTCGCAATCAGGAGCAGTAGCAGTCAGACAGAGTGAAGTGGAAGCCGGAGAAGGAACAGTCACAGCTGATTGGCTAGTCATTGGACCTATCCCACCTTCCCACGTACCCTGGAAAACCCAAGCTCCTAACCGCCATTTTCCTACTGACAATTCTGTTGATTCAATCAACACATTGAGCCTCTCCTACAGTATCGGACCTCCCTTAGGAACCCCGAATGCTGCTGAGGGGCTTGGTGTGAAGAGAGAGTCGGCAGTGAGTTTTCAGACCTTTTTCTTCTACTCTAATCCTTCTCTTCCGTGCCGTGAAAGGACCTATTCCCCTGTCAGCTGACGTACATTCGTCTGGAAACGCCCTCTGTCCCCACACCTCGCTAGTGCGTGTTTGTGTGAAGGGTGGAGGGACAGCACAGCCTGCCGATTCGCCTGGGGACCCCTGTGATAGTGCAGGGCCTCCCCTACGTGAGGGGCGCAGGAAATTAGGGACTGTTAGGGGAGATCTCCATAAATCTCCAATTCAAACAATTAACATGCCTTCAATTAAAATCAAAGTGGACCGTACCATCCAACCGTGCATGGACCTCGCCTCACTTATTTTCCAGCTGACATGTATATTTCAGATCCGTTCCTTCACCAATGACGACATTATCAAAAGATTTGTACAAACTGATGAAGATGCCGACCTATTCCACTCCCCAGCAGTGAACAATAGACTGAGGGACAATGGCCTAACGGTCCTCAGTTCACCCGAATACCGCGCAAAATGCACCCTCATATGTAGGAAAGTCATTCCTCAGATCCTTGACAACCCTAACCTATTGACAGAACTCAACTCACAAAACACCCCCCAAATGACATATGCAGCCCGGATGGGAACTCTCCCCATGTTAAAAATCACTACGGCTACTCAAACTGACGCCATCAAATTAAAATCATACGGAATTAAAATCGGCAGCAATATCATCCCCTCAAGAGACATTGAATTTCAACATTACATACAGGTACACCAATGTTTTAATTGCTATCAATTCGGGCACAACACCAACCGTTGCAGTAATACAATAACTTGCTCAAAGTGTGCCAATCAAGGCCACTCATACCGAAACTGCACTGCCACGGTAACAAAATGCTGCAACTGCAAAGGCCCTCACGCTGCCATCAGCAACAAGTGCAAAATTAGACTCGACAATAGCACAACACCACTCCCTCCCCGCCGATCACCTCCTACAGCACCACCTCCACCTCCCCACCACTCACTCCCTACTGCCTCGGCCCTCCCCACCCGCACTTGCTGGACCAACAACGTGACCGCCCCCCCACCCTCCTCCGACATGGACGCAAAAATCACCACCATCATACTTCTGGCACATACCCTAAGCAACGGAAACAGGTCTCTTTTTCTGAAACTGGCAATTGATGGTTTGAGGGAGAACGGCCTCCCTACCATACACATTCCTGATTCCTTCAGAACCGGTCCCGACCTCATCTTCCCCACTGCCCCCATCCCCGACCGGACCAGCATGCCACCCCCTCCCCCCAGAGAAGCCACTGCAATCTCCCTCCGCCCCTCCACTTCTGCCATGCCCACACCTGACTTATCTCACCAACCTACTGTTACCTCACCCCCCGGAGTAATCAGTCGAAAACCTCCCGACCCCTCCACCTTGACCTTGCCTACACCTGACTTTTCCCACACGACTACGATGAACTCCCGAACCTCCAAACTCCGAACCAAACCCAATCTTCCCCTAACACCTCAGACTCCCAAGAATAAAATGGCTGCCCATCCCCCCCCTGAAATGGTGGTCAAGACCACTAGGCCTAAGAGGAAAAACACCTCCCCCCTTTCTTCCTACACACCTGACTGCAAAAGAATTATAAAATACACACATCCAACTAAATCTATAATTAAAGTAAATCTATTCGGCACTACCCCAAAGAAAACAGGAAACAACCCCGACACGAACCTAGCACACTCCACTCCTCTTCCCGACTCCCCGACACACACAGTCACGTAACCGCCCATCCCTCACCTACATACACCTCACTCAGACCTCGCTCACAGTCACTCGACAAGTTAGACCTCATCTCTGCACCCCAGAATTTCAATCTCATATAAGTAACAAATTATACAACATGATCACCATTATGCAATACAACTGTAGAGCATATCACTCAAACAGACACGCCATCTCTCTCCTCATACAAGAACACAACCCAGACATCCTCCTCCTCAACTCAATATGCACAGACACCAAAATCAAGCACTTCGGCTACACAAGCAGACAATCACCCCACGAACTATTCGAGGGCGTTGCAATCCTCATCAGATCCTCCATGAAACACGAATTCATCACCAACTTTGCCTTCAAACACTTCATGGCCGCCAAGATCTACACTCAACACGGACAGATTATCATCTGCACAACATACTCAAGACCTAACTCGCGTATCCCATTCACAGACCTAAACTCCATCTTTAACAACTCACACCTACCTGTAATACTAATGGCCGACCTCAATGCACACCACACCGCATTCCAACACAACCGCATCGACCCCCTTGGCCAACAACTACACGCTTTGGTCACTCACAAAAACCTTCACCACATTGGCCCTTTCTTCCCCACATTCTACGCTGCTCACGGCAAAGGCACTCCAGACATCGTCATCACCAACACCCCTGCCCTCCAATTCCAACACTACATCACTCCCGGCCCCCTATCAGGCTCAGACCACATTCCCATCACTCTTCACCTCTCCAACAATCCCATCCTCCTCCCAGCAACCTCACCTCAATACCAGTATCAACACGCAGATTGGGATGCCTTCAAGAAAACACTCTCTGAACAACAATACACTCTCAACCTCGAACACCAACCCACTAGGATGATTGAGGAAACCTGGACACACCTTTTCAACACTATCACCGCCATAGCAGATACCCACATTCCTAAACACCGGTTCAAGAAAAAATACTCCTTCACACCCTCCATAAGAACTCAACGCCTACTTCACTGCTACAGGACACGATTCGAACTAAACAAACTTAACCTGGCACCAGTTTCCACAGACATCTCCACACTAAGAACACACATCATCCATAGCCTCCGTCAAGATCATGAGGTTCACTGGGCAAAACTCGTAGAGGCTGCCCAAGAACACAGAACACATAACCCCCGAGAATTTTGGCAAAGGATCGCCAGGCTGAAAGGAACTGCGAAACTCCCCTTTGATCACCTGCTAGTAAATGGTAGGAAAATCAATGAGCCAGCCGAGGTAGCACAAACACTAAAACAACACTGCGAACACATTTTCCACCCACACCCCCCCACACAACAAAGGTACATCTTAAACCACATAAACAACATCACCACACACATGCAAACACTTCACGACAGAACAACTCCTGACAACACTATAGATACCTCCACTCTCACACAGGACCACACCCTCACTGCTCCTTTCACCCCAACAGAAGTCGCACAAGCACTGGACAAAACCAAAAAGAAAACTCCAGGTGACAGCAATATTGGTCAAGCAATCCTGAAGCACCTGCCCCGAGAAACAATCACAGCCATTACATGCCTCTACAACACCCAACTGGCTACAGGATACTTCCCAAAGCTCTTTAAGACAGCCACAGCCGTCATGATACCTAAACCAAACAAAAACCCAACAGATCCTCAAAACTACAGACCGATCAGCATACTAGAAGTCTTAGGCAAAACTTTTGAAAGACTATACAACACCCGCCTCAGATACCACCTTGAAGATGAACAACTACTGTCCTACAAGCAGTTCGGCTTCAGAGCACACCACTCAACTCAAGACGCACTCAATATAATCACAAACTACCTCCACATGAACAAAGATGCATACAAGATAGCACTCATTACAAAAGACGTACAAAAAGCCTTCGACACAGTTTGGCACGATGGATTAAAGTACAAGATATGCACCAATTTTAACCTCCCTCAAAAATCACAACAATTACTATGTAACTTCCTAACAGACAGAAAAATGAGGATAAAAGTCACACCTGCCTACTCTGACCACTTCACACTGCATGCAGGAGTCCCACAAGGATCAGTCCTGTCCCCAACACTATACATTCTTTACACAAACGACTTACCCGACCCCTTACACATCGACTCTCTGACAATACAGTACGCCGACGATGTAACCCAACTAGTCAGACACAGAACTCTTGATCACCTAACAGACAAAGCTAACAGGGAACTCGAACAAGTTACACAATGGGAACTCCGATGGCGAATACAAACCAACCCGAACAAAGCACAAATCACCTACTTCGGCACCAAAAGACGACAACCACGTCACATTTACCTAAACCCCTACATCGCCTACCCTTCACCTATAACTATCAAACGAACAAACACAACCCTAGGAGTCACATTCAACAACACCCTCACCATGACACTACACACCAATATGAAGGCTTTGATCGCAAAGAAAACACTCGGGAATATATACAGATTCAGAACCGCATCAATCAAAACCAAAACACACCTATTCAAAGCCCTCATACGCCCACTATTGACTTATGCACCTAACACACTCCAGCTAGCACCACCATCAAGCGCCAAGAAACTTCAAGTCATTCAAAACAAAGCACTAAGATTCATCCATAACACACACTGGTCATCCTTCACCCGAAATAGTCATTTACATGAACTCAGCTCCGTCCCCCCACTTAACATCTACTGGAGACAACTAGGTGACAAACAAATAGAATCACTCCTCACTAATTACCCTCAATGGGAGGATTATTTCGACAACATCATACTCCCACGCAGATTCAGAGACAGAAATCCCTCCATACTAAACAGACCAAACACTCCCCTCCCACCTCCCTTGTATTGATAACTTCCCTATAACCACACCCAACAATTTCCTCCCAAATTAAACCTAACCTCTCCTTAACCCTCACCCAACGATTCCTCCCCCCCCCTCAATCCAAACCCCACGCCACCAACTCAAACTCAAGACCACTCCGACAAAAAAATAAATAAATAAATAAATAAATAAAATAAATAAATAAATAAATAAAAACTAACCCACTCAGCCTGCACTAACACCCCCCCCCTAAAAAAGAAAGAATAGACCCTAACAATCCCCCCAAAATAAAAACCTAACATACCCAGCCGTTACTAACAATCCCACAAAAAAAAAAAAAAAAAAAAAAAAAAAAAAAAAAAAAAAAAAAAAAAAAAAAAAAAAAAAAAAAAATAACCATTCTGCAATTAACTAACCACCCTATCCTCCTCCCAAAATAAAAACCTAAACATACCCAGCCGTTACTAGCAATCCCACACAAAATAAAAAATAACCATTCTACCATTAACTGACCACACCCTATCACTCCTCCCAAAACAAATACCTAACTTACCCATCCCATACTAACTCGGATGACATGTACGTTTCCCTTAGCCAATAAGGTCGGGGAGAGTTCCACAGTGCCTGTACGCAAGCCCTCTCCCTCAAGAATGTTACCTAATAAAAACGGTATCAAATTGCAGACGACATTGAACGCCTCCTTTAGCCAATAAGGTCGGGGAGGGGTGCAATGTACCTGTACACAAACCCTCTCCCTCAAGAATGGGGCCAGAACTCACAATACCTGCAAAAGCCTACCTCAATTGCAGAAGTCCTTTACTAGCCAAAGGGAAGAAAGAATGCAATGATTAACCCAACTCTGCCAACTACTAACAAAACCTACAATCCTCCCAAAAGAAAAACTTAACCCACCCAACCTTACTCACAATCCACTCCTATAAAAAAAAAAAAAAAAAAAAAAAAAAAAAAAAATGCTAACTCTCCATCCAATCACTAATCAACACCTTCAGCGAAATCCTCCCAAAAGAAAAACTTAACCCACCCAATCTTACTCACAATCCCTCTTAAAAAAAAAAAATCAACACCTACAATCCTCCCAAAACAAAAACTTAATATACCCGACCTTTCTAACAAGCCCCTTCGACCCTCCTAAAAAAAAAATAAATAAAAAAAAACAAATAAATAAATATAAAAAAAAACTTATGACTCAATACAACTATTCATTAGCAACACAAATCATATCACACCTAAGAATCCTTCCATACTATAAATTAACCCAACAACCTCCCAAAGCCCCCTCTCCTCTATATCCCCTCTCCTCTCCTCTCCTCCCCCCTCCTCCCGACAACCGAACCATACCTGACCTTATATCAATTATCCTAACCCTCCCCCTCTCCCCTTACTACATTTCCACGCAAACGCATACACACTCACACAACAACCCCCCCGAAGCAAAAAAGTAATTCACCTCAACTCAACATACAACCTCCACCCCCGCCAATCCCCAAACACAAACTCCCCCACCCCCGCCAGACAAAGCCTCTCATAACACCACAACTCTCCAAAACCAAATCAAACATACCCAACCTCTATACCAGCCACTGTCAACATTATCGACCTAACTCAAGACTGAAACCAAACAACCTATATCTCACTCTCATCTCCGTTCACAATTTGACAAAGCTCAAATCTGTCCCCTGCTATTACTAAATAACTCTCCTACGATACACTCCTCCTTCCTTACTACGAATACTTTGACATTTCAAGCTCAAAGATTCAAAACTCTTCCTCCAACTCTCTCCATTTCTCTCTGACATAGCTGAAAGACCCACAACTCTCAGAAACAAATCAAAACATACCCAACGTCTGTGACATCCAATTCTCAATAAAATCGACCTAACTCAAGACTGAAACCATTCAGCCTATATCTCATTCTCGTCTCCGTTCATAATTTGACAAAAAAGCTCAAATCTGTCTGCTGCTATTGCTAAAAACTCTCCTACGATACGCTCATCCTTCCTTACTATGAATACTTTGACATTTCAAGCTCAAAGATTCAAAAACCCTTCCTCCAACTCGCTCCGTTCCTCTTTGACATAGCTCAAAGACTTTACCTTCATCTTTATCCAAACAACCCTACGACTAGCAAAATTTCTATATTTTCACCTTCTCTGTTTGCTTTGATCGTGTGTGCCTGTGCGTCCGTCCACTTGCGTTTCTCGGCTTGCGCCGCCGCCGTGGCGGGGCGGTTCTTCCTACGCTCTGCCAACACTGCCCGAGCTAAGACGACAATCAGAACACCTGCGTTGGCCCTTTGCTTGCTCGGACCTGCTCCCGCCCTCCCTCTGCCTCGTCCTGATTGTTGTTGTTGTTGCACCCTCAGGGCATTTTGCCTACCCCCTCACGCAAGCGGTGTTTAGCCACTGCACCTGTTCTCTCCTTCTAAAATTCACTTCCATCCTCCCTTTATTCTTCCTCTGAACCTCCTTCCCCCTGTCACTAGCATTTTTCTTTCTTCTTCTGTATAACAACATCAGTGAGTCGCCAGTCGCAGTCGGGAGCAGTCGCAATCAGGAGCAGTAGAAGTCAGAGCGAAGTGGAAGCCGGAGAAGGAACAGTCACAGCTGATTGGCTAGACATTGGACCTATCCCACCTTCCCACGTACCCTGGAAAACCCAAGCTCCTAACCGCCATTTTCCTACTGACAATTCTGTTGATTCAATCAACACATTGAGCCTCTCCTACAGTATCGGACCTCCCTTAGGAACCCCGAATGCTGCTGAGGGGCTTAGTGTGAAGAGAGAGTCGGCAGTGAGTTTTCAGACCTTTTTCTTCTACTCTAATCCTTCTCTTCCGTGCCGTGAAAGGACCTATTCCCCTGTCAGCTGACGTACAGGGGAGTATTCGTCTGGAAACGCCCTCTGTCCCCACACCTCGCTAG
>NW_024753387.1:0-28157 GCF_018991925.1 Homarus americanus
CTGGTACACCTCTGACACTGCCAGGTACACCTCTGACATTCCCAGGTACACCAGACACCCCAGGTACACCTGACACTCCCAGGTACACCTCTGACATTCCCAGGTACACCTCCGATATTCCCAGGAACACCTCCGATATTCCCAGGGACAACTGTGACACCCCAGGTACACCTCTGACACTCCCAGGCACATCTCTGACACTCCCTGGTACACCTCTGACACTGCCAGTACCCCCCACACTGACACTGCCAGGTACACCCCTGACATTCCCAGGTACAATTGTGACAGCCCCAGGTACACCTCTGACACTCCCTGGTACACCTCTGGCACTCCCAGGTACACTTCTGACACTCCCAGGTACACCTCTAATACTCCCAGGTACACCTCTGACACTCCCAGTTACACCTCCGTCACTTCCAGTTACACCCCTGACACTCCCAGGTACACCCCTGACACTCCCTGGTACACCTGTGATACTCCCAGGTACACCTCTGACACTCCCTGGTACACCTCCGATAATCCCAGGTACACCTCTGACACTTCCAGGTACACCTCCACACTCCCGTACACCTCCGACACTCCAGGTACACCCAGCCTCCCAGGTACTCCTCAGACCATGGTACACCCTGACACTCCCAGGTACACCTTGACCTCCCAGGTACTCACTGATACTCCCAGGTACCTCTGACACTCCCAGGACACATCTGTCTCCCACGTACACCTCTGATACTCCCAGGTACACCTCAGACACTCCCAGGTACACCTCCGACACTCCCATGAACACCTCCAACACTTGTGCACAATTTTATCACCCCTGGTACCTCTGATACTCTCTGGCACACCCCCTGACACTTGTACACTTCTGGACACCCCATGGGCACTCCACTCAGACACTTCCAGGCACGTCCTGACACCCTGACTAGACACCCCAGGCACACCCTCAGACACTCCCCAGCACCGCTGACACCCTGGTGCACCTCCACACCCTGGTGTACAATTCTCTGACACTTGTGCAAACCTGAGACACCCAGGCACACCACACTGACACTCCCACGCACACTTGATAATTCCCCAGGCAGCACCTCCACACTCATAGGCACACCCTCAGACACTCCCAGGCACACTTCTCACACCCTGGTACACCTCCGACACTCCCCAGTTACACCCCTGACACCCCAGGCACACCCCCTGACACTCCCAGGTACACTTCTGACTCTCCCAGGTACACCCTCTGACACCCCAGGTACACCCCTGACACCCCAGGCACTCCACTGATACCCCCACATCCCTGACACCACAGGCACACCCTGGACACCCCAGGCACTCCCTCTGACACACCCACACACACCACACCCCAGGCACACCTCACACACCCCAGGCACCCCAGTCACCCCAGGCACACCTCTGACATTCCCCAGGCACACCACCGACACTCCCCAGGCACACCTCTGGCACCCCAGGCACACCTCTGACACCCCAGGCACAACACTTACACCCCAGCACACCCCAGACACTCCCAGGCACACCCCACACACCCCAGGCACACCTCTGACACCCCAGGCACCCCTCTGACACCCCAGGCACACCTCTGACACTCCCCAGGCACACCCCTGACACTCCCCAGGCACCCCCAGACACCCCAGGCACACTTCTGACACTCCAGGTACACCTCTGACACCTCAGATCACCCTGACACTCCCCAGGTACACGTCTGACAATTCTGTACACCTCAGACATTCCAGGTACACCTCAGACACTCCCCAGTTACACCTTTGATACTCCCAGTATACCTCTGACACCCCAGGTACACCGCCGACACTCTAGGTACACTGCTGACATTGCCAGGCATACCCTGGACACCCCAGGCACACCTCTGACACTCCCCAGCACACCTCTGACACCCACATCTCTGACACTCTGGCACACCTCTGACATTTCCAGGCACACCAGACACCTCTGGTGTGCCACCTCCCGACACCCCCAGCACACCTCTCTCTGACAATCCGAGGCACACCCTGACACCTGAAGGCACACCCCAGACACCCCTGTACACCTCCCCACACCCCAGGCACGTCCCCACACTCCCCAGGCACTCCCGTGACTCTCCACTTACACCCCAGACACCCCAGTGCACACATCCACACTCCTGTGCACACCTCAGACACCTGGAGGTACACCCCACTGACACCCCTCTACACCTCCTGACATCCCCAGTCACACTCCAACACCCCAGCTACACCCTGACACTTGGTGTACACACCTCTGACAACTGCAGATACACCTCTGATATAATTCCCCATGTACACCTCAGAACTCCCAGGCACACCTTGATAATTCTGCACACCTGATACCCCAGGTACACCTCTGCCACCCCAGGCACACTTCTGACACCCCAGGTACACCTCTAACACTCCCCAGGCACACCTCTGACACTCCCAGGTACGCCTCCCACACTCCCCAGGCAGCATCTCCGACACTTCCCAGGTAAACCTCCACACTGCAGGTACACCCCTGGACACCCCAGGTACACCCCTGACACTCCTAGGCACACCACCGACACTCCCAGGCACACCCCGGCACCCCAGGCACACTCTGACACCTCTAGTACACCTCAACACCCCAGGTACACTTGACACCCCAGGCACAGCCTCCACACTTGCACCTGACAATTCTGGTACACCTCACACCCCCAGGTACACCCCACAGACACTCCCAGGTGCACCTCTGACACTCCCAGGCACACCTCTGACACTCCCCAGGCACACCTGACACTCCCCAGGCAATTCCCCAGACACTCCAGGCACACTCTGACACCCCAGGCACACCTCTGACATTCCCCAGGCACAGCCTGATATTCCCAGGACACCCCACATTCCCAGGTACAACCAAGAATTTAGGTACACTCCTCTGACGCACCCAGGCACATCCTGACACTCCTGGCACACCTCTGACACTGCTGCACACCCCTGACATTCCCTAGGTACACCAGACAGCCCCAGGTACACTGACACCCCCTGCACACCTCTGACATTCCCAGGCACAATTGTGACACCCCAGAACACTCCTACATCCCCAGGTACACCTCTGACATTCCCAGGTACAGTCCCTGATATTCCCAGGAACACCTCCTGATATTCCCAGGTACAACTGTGACACCCCAGTGTCCTGACACTCCCAGGCACTCCTGACACTCCCAGGTACGCCCTCCGACACTCCCAGGCACATCTCCGACACCCAGGTAAACCCTCCGATACTCCCAGGCACACCCCTGACACTGGTGTACACTTCTGACACTTGCACACCCTGACACCCTCAGATCACCTGACACTCTCTGCGCACCCCTGACACTCCAGGTACACTTCTGACACTCCAGTGGCACACCTCTGACACTCCCAGTTACACCTTTGATAATTCTAGGTATACTCTGACACCCCAGGAACATCTCTGATACCCCTGCACACTCTGACACTGCCCAATGACACCTCTGACATTCCTGGTGCCACCAGACACCCCAGGTACACCTCCGACACTCCCAGGCACATCTCTGACATTCCCAGGCATAGCTCCTGATATTCCCAGAACACCTGATATTCCCAGGCACAACTGCACACCCCAGGCACACTCCTCTGACACACTCCCAGGCACATCTCTGACACCCCTGCACACCTCTGATACTGCCAGGCACACCCTGACATTCCTGGAGGCACAATTGCAGACAGCCCAGTACACTCCTTCTGACACTCCCTGCACACCCTCTGCACCCCAGGCACACTTGACACCCCAGGCACACCCCAACACTTGCACACCTCTGACACTCCCACACGCCCGACACCCCAGGCACATCTCCCGACACTCCTGCAAACCTGATACCCAGGCACACCCCTGACACCCCAGGCACACCCTCTGACACCCTAGTGCACACCACTGACACCTGCAAGCTGCCTGCTGACACCCCTGCACACCTTCACACCGCCTGGTTCCCCTGACACCCCCAGGCACACCCCACACTCCCAGGCACACCCCCAGACACCCCTGAAAATAATCTCTGACACCCCCAGGTACACCCTCTGAAAACCCAGGTACACCCCTGACACTCCCCAGGCACTCTAACACCCCAGGCACTCCTCTCCTGACACTCCCAGCCACACCTCTGACATTCCAGTTACACCTCTGACACTCCCAGCCACACCTCCGCACACCTCCAGCCACACCCCTGACACCCCAGGCACACCCTGACACTCCCAGGCACACCCAGACACTCCCAGGCACACCTCTGGACACCCCACACCTCCTGACACTCCAGGCACACCTCCACACCCCAGGCACTCTCTGACATCTCTGGCACCTCTGGACACCCCAGGCACACCCTCTGACACTCCCCTGCAGACCTCTGACACCCCAGGCACAAATCTGACACTCCTCAGGCACACCTCTCTGACACCCCAGGTACGCCTCCGACACTCCCAGGTACATCTCCTGACACTCCCCAGGTGCAAACCTCCGATATTCCCCAGATACACCTCTGACATTCCCCAGGCACACCTCTGAAACCCCAGGTACTCCCTCTGACACTCCCCTGTTACAATCTCTAACACCCCAGGCAGCCAATTCCCTTACACTTCCTAGTCTCCTCTCCCTGACACCCCAGGCACACCCTGGACACCCAGGCACACCCCAGACACCGCCAGATACCCCTCTGAAACCCCAGGCACCCTGACACCCCAGGCACACCTCTGACATTCCCCAGGTACACCTCTGACACCCAGCCACACCTCCTTCACTTCCAGCTGCACCCCCAGACACTGGTGCACACCCTGACACACCCCAGGCACACCACTGATAATTCCAGGCACACCTCTGACACCCAGGCACCTCCGACACCCCAGGTACACCAACGACACCCCAGGCACACCCCTGACATTCCCAGGCACACCTCTGACACCCCAGGCACACCCCCAGACACTCCCCCAGGCACACCTCTCACACTCACAGGCACACGTCTCACACACCCAGGCACACACCTGTGACTCTCATTTACACCCAGACACTCCCAGGTTATCCCAGGTACACCTCAGACACTCTGGAGGTACACCACTGACACTCCTGGTACACCTCTGACATTCCCAGTTACACCTCCAACACTCCAGTTACACTCTGACACTCGGTACACTTCTCTGACACTCCCAGATACACCTCTGATACTCCCATGTACACCTCAGAAACCCCAGGCACACCTTGACACTCCCTGGTACACCACTGACACTCCCTGGACACCTCTGACATTCCCAGGTTACACCTCCAACACTCCCAGTTACACCCTGACACTCCAGGCACACCTCTGACACTCCCCAGGCACACCTCTGACACCCAGGCACACCCTGACACTCCCAGGCACACCTTGACACTCCCTGGCACACCACCACACCCCACACCTCTTACACTCTGGTTCTCTCCCTCTGACACTTCCAGGCTACACCTCAGACACTCCCAGGCACACTCAGACACCCCAGGCACCCTCTGACACCCCAGGTACATCTCTGACACTCACAGGCCTCTGCTCACCCCAGGTACTACTGACACTCCTGGCACACACCTGGCACCGCCAGGCACACCTCATACACCCCAAGCACACCCCAGACACTCCCAGGTACGCTCTGACACCCCAGGCACTCCTCTGATACTTCCCTGCTGGCACCTCCTTGGACACTCCCAGATAATCCTCTGATACCCCTGGCACACCCCACACACCCCAGGCACACCCCACACCCCTGGTCTCCCTCTGACACCCCTGGTGCACACCTCAGACACCCCTGGCCACCTCTCACACCCTGCAGGCACTCCTGTGACCTCCCAGCCACACCTCAGACACCCCAGGCACACCTCAGATACTCCCAGGCACACCAGACACTCCCAGGCACACCCCAGACACTCCCAGGCACACCTCTGATACCCCAGGCACACCTGAGACACTCCCAGGCAAACCTGGAGACACTCCTAGGCACACCCCTGACACTCCCAGGCACACCTCTTACACCCCAGGTACCCTCAGACACTCCCTGGCACACCCTGGACACTCCAGTACACCTTGACACTCCCAGGTACTCCACTGATCCTCCCAGGCACCCCCTGACACCCCAGGCACACCCTGACACTCCAGGCACACACTCTGACACCCCAGGCACACCTAGACACCCGAGGCACACCACTGACACCCCTGGTACACCTCTGACATCTCAGTCACACCTCCAACACTCCCTGCCACACCCTGACACCCCAGGCACACCTCTGACACTCCCAGATACACCCCTGATACCCCATGTACACCCTCAGAAACCCCAGGTACACCTTGACACTCTGGCACACCACTGACACTCCCTGGCACACCTCTGACATTCCCAGTGTACACCTCCAACACTCCCAGTTACACCCTGACACCCCAGGCACACCCTGACACTCCCAGGCACACCTCTGACACTCCCCAGGCACACCCTGACACTCCCCAGGTACACCTGACACCCTGGTACACCACTGACACCCCCAAGCACACCCCCCACACCCTGGTCTCCTCCCTGACACCCCAGGCCACACCTCAGACACCCCAGGCACACCTTAGACACTGGCAACACCTCTGACACCCCAGGCATATCTCTGACACTCACAGGCATACCTCTGACACTCGCACCCTGACACTCTGGCACACACCTGACACTGCCAGGTACACCTCATACACCCCAGGCACACCTCAGACACTCCCAGGCACCCCTCTGACACTTGCACACTCTGACACTCCCCTGGCACACCTCTGACACTCCCAGATAATCCTCTGTTACTCCCTGGTACACCTCTTGACACTGGCACACTCTTACACTCCCTGGTTCCCCGACACTCCCAGGCACACCTCTGATACCCCTGGTGCGCACCCCAGACACTCCGGCACATCTCTCACACTCCCAGGCACACCCCAATCCCAGGTACTGCTGTGACTCCCAGCCACACCTCAGACACCCCAGGCACACCCCAGACCTCCCAGGCACCCCCCACACCCCAGGCACACCCCAGACACCTACACTCACTCCCAGGCACACCTGAGACACCCCAGGCCACCTTGAGACACTTGTGCAAACCTGGAGACATCTCAGGCACACCCCCTGACACCCCAGGTACACCTCTGACACTCTGCAGTACTTCAGATACTCTGGTACACCTCCTGACACTCCCAGGTACACTCTTGACGCTCCCAGGTACTCCACTGATACTCCCAGGTACACCTTTCTGAGACTTGCAGGTGCCACCTCTTGGACACCCTGGCACACCCCTGACACTTCCAGGCACACTCTGACACTCCCAGGTACTCCACTGACACCCCAGGAACTGCTCTGACACTCCCAGGCACGCCTCATGACACTCTGCAAGCACACCGACACTCTGGTGCCACACCTCCAACACCCCTGCAGGCACACCCCTGAAACCCCTGCACTCCCTGGACACCTCTGCACACCCCGACACCCCAGGGACCTCTCTCTGACACTTGCATCTCTGACACCCCAGGCACACCTCCTGACACTCAGGCACATCTGACACTCCTTGCCACTGAATGCCTGACACCTCCAGAACACCTCCACACCCCCAAGCACACCTCTGACACCCCAGGCACACCTTTAACACCCCAGCCACACCTCCTGTCACTTCCAGCCACACCCCTGACACTCCCAGGCACACCCCTGACACTCCAGGCACACCTCTGGATACTCCCAGGTACACCTCTGACACTCCCCAGGTACACTCTCCGATTCAAGCCAAGGAACACCTCTGGCTCTCCCAGGTATACCTCAGACACTCCCCAGGCACACCTCTCTGGCACCCCAAACACCTGACACCCCAGTGCACACCTCCGACACCTAGGCACACACCCATGACACCCCAGGCACCCCAGACACCCTGGCACACCCCAACACTTGCACACCCTTTGACACTCTCATGAACTCCACCATAATTCCCCAGGTACACCTCTGACACTTCCAGGTACACTTTCTGACACTCCCAGGCACACCTCTGACACTCCCAGGTACACCTCCGCTCACTCCCAGGCACACTCTCCAACACTCCCAGGTACACCCTCGACACTCCCAGGTACCTCTGACACTCTCTGGTACACCCTGACACTCCCAGGTACACTTCTGGACACTCCCAGGCACTCCACCGACACTCCCAGGAACTGCTCTGACACTCCCCAGGCACGCCTGCGACACTCCCCAAGCACACCTCCACACTCCCAGGCACACCTCCAACACCCCAAGCACACCCCTGACACTCCCAGGCACCTCTGACACCTCTGGCACACCCTTGACACTCCCAGGACTCCTCTGACACTCTGGTGGCACATCTCTGACACTCCCAGGCACACATCTGACGGTTCTTGCACACGCCTGACACCTCAGAACACCTCCTGACACCAGCAGGCACACCTCTGACACCCCAGGCACACCTTGACACTCCCAGTTACACCTCCGTCACTTCCAGCAGTTACACCCCTGACACTCCCAGCACCCCTGACACTCCCAGGCACAGCCCCTGATACTCCCAGGCACACTCTCTGACACTCCCAGGTTCACCTGATTCGCCAAGGAACACTCTGGCCTCTCCAGGTACCTCTCAGACAATTCCTGGTACACCTGACACCCTCTATAAGTACACCTTGACACAATTCCCAGGCACTCCACTGATCCTCCCAGGCACACCTCTGACACTTGCACACCTCTGACACCCCAGGCACACCTCTGACACCCCCAGGCACACCTTGACACCCCTGGTACACCACTGACACTCTAAGCACATTTTACTCTGGTTTCTTTCGATACTTCCTAGGTTATACTCAGACACTTTCAGGTATACTTAGGACATTTCAGGTATAACCTCTCTGACACTCCCAGGCACATCTCTGACACTACAGGCATACCTCTGCTCACTCCCCAGGCACTCCTGACACCCCTGGCACACACCCGACACCGCCAGGCACACCATACACTCAGGCACACCCCTGTGACACCCCCAGGCACCTCCTGACACCTCCATAAGCACCTCCTGACACTCTGGCACACCTCCTGACACTCCCCAGATTAACCTCCTGATTACCCTGGCACCTCCACACCTATACACACCCCACACTCTGGCCTCCTCCTGACACTCTAAGGCACACCTGAGACACTCTGCACCCCTGACAACTCTCAGGTCCACCTCTGATACAGGCACACCCCAGACACTCTGGTGCAATCTCACACCCCAGGTCTCACCTCACACTCCTTGCACTGCTGTGACTCTCCCAAAGCCACACCTCAGACACCCCAGGCACACCTTCAGACTCTCCCCAGGCACACCTCCAGACACTCCCAGGTACACCAGACACCCTGGTGCACACCTCTGATACTCCCAGGCACACCTGAGACACTCCAGGCAACCTGAGACATTCCTAGGCACACCCCTGACACTCCCAGGAACACCCTCTGACACTCCCAGGTACCTCAGACACTCCTGGCACACCCCCTGACACTCCTTCCAGAGGCACACCTTGACGCCCCAGGCACCCACCGATATCCCAGGCACACCTCTGAGACTCTGGTGCACACCTGGACACCTCTGGCACACTCTGACACTTGCACACCCTTGACACTCTAGTAATCTAATCGACACTTGGTGAACTGCTCTGACACTCCCTAGGCACGCCTGCACATCCCCAGGCACACCGGACACTGCAGGCACACCTCCACACTCCCAGGCACACCCCTTTGAGAAACTCCCAGGTACTCCTCTGACACCTCTGGCACACCCTGACACTCCCAGGACTCTCTGACACTCCCCAGGCACTCCTGACACCCCAGGCACACCTCTGACACTCCCAGGCACACATCTGACACTCCTGCCACACGCCTGACACTCCCAGGAACACCTCCCACACCCCAGGCACACCTCTGACACCTGTGCACACCCCACACCTGCCACACTGCTCACCTCCAGCCACACCTGACACACCTTGCACACCCCCTGACACTCTTGCACACATCTGATACCCCAGGTACACCTCTGGACACTTGTAAGGCCACCTCCGATTCGCCATGGAACACCTCTGGTTTCTCCCCAGGTACACTAGACACCCCAGGCACACTCTGGCACTCCCAGGCACACCTCCGACACTCCCCAAGTACACACCTGACACTCCCCAGGCACACCCATGACACCCCAAGGCACCCCCAGACACCCCTGGCACACCCCAACACCCCAGGCACACACCTTGACACTCATGAACCCACTGACATCCCAGGCACACCTCCTGACACTCCAGGCACACCTGACACCTGGTGGCACACTCCTGACACCTGGCACACCATCCCAGGCACACCACCACCTCATGCTACCAACCTGACAACCTGCACCTGACGACCTGCACAATCCCTGACCTGTGCACACTCTGACACCCCAAGGCACCCACCGACACCCCAAGGAACTGCCCCACACTCCCCAGGCACGCCTGCGACTCCCTGGGCACACCTCCTGACACTCCCAGGCACACTCTCCAACACCCCTGGGCACACCCCTGACACCCCAGGTACTCTCTACACCCCTGGCACACCCCTGACACCCCAGGGACTCCTCTGACACTCCCCAGGCACACCTCTGACACTCCCAGGCACACATCTGACACTCCTGGCACACGCCTGACACTCTCAGGAACACCTCTGACACTCCCAGGTACACCTCTGACACTCCCAGCACACCTTGACACTCCCAGTTACACCTCCGTCACTTCCAGTTACACCCTTGACACTCCAGGCACACCCCTGACACCCCAGGCACACCTCTGATACTCCCAGGTACACCTCTGATACTTCTTGGTTCACCTGATTCGCCAAGGAACACCTCTGGCTCTCCCCAGGCACCTCAGACACTCCCTGGTACACCCTGACAATTCAGGCACACCTTGACACTCTAGTACCCACTGATCCTCCCGAGGCACACCTCTGACACCCCAGGTACACTCTGACACTCCAGGCACACCTCTTACACTCCCAGGTACACCTTGACACCCCTGGCACACCACTCTGACACCCCAAGCACACCTCTACACTCCCTGGTTCTCCCTGACACTCCCAGGCTACCCCAGACACTCCCCAGGCACACCTTAGACACCCCAGGTACAACTCCTGACACCCAGGTACATCTCTGACACCTACAGGCATACCTCCTGTCACCCCAGGCCCCTGCACAACCTGGGACACCAGGCACACCCCACACACCCCAGGCACACACCCCAGACACCCCAGGCACCCTCTGACACTCCCCAGGCACTCCCTCTGACACTCCTGCACACCTCTGACACTCCCAGATAACCTCTGACACCCCCAAGTACACCTCTGGACACCTCTTTGTTAATTCACCCCCTGGTTCTCCCTCTGACACCCCAGGCACACCTCCCATACCCCAGGGGCACACCCCTGACACCCCAGGCACACCCCTGACATTCCAGGCACACCCCAGACACCCCAGGCACATCTCACACTCCCAGGCACACCCCCCACACCCCAGTGCCTGCTGCACCTCCCACACCTTTCAGACACTCCCAGGCACACCCCACCTCCCAGGCACACCCCAGACACCCCAGGCACACACATCAGACACCAGCACACCCTGATCCTCCCTCAGACACTCCCTGCACACCCTGACACTCCCAGGCACACCTGACACTCCCCAGGCACAACCTCCTGATAATCCCAGGCACACCTCTGACACTCCCCAGGCACTCTTCTGACACCTCTGGTACACCTCTGACACCCCAGGTACACCTCTGACACTCCCCAGGCACACCTCTGACATTCCTGGCACACCTCTGACACTCACTGGTACACCACTGACACCCCCAGGTACAACACTGACACTCCCAGGCACCTCTGACACACCCAGGCACACCTCCGACACTTCCAGGCACACCTGATACTCCCCAGGTACACTTACACTCCAGCACACCTCTGACACTCAGGCACACTCTGACACTCCCAGGCACACCTCTGACACTCCCAGGCCTCTGACACTCCCCTGGCACACCACTGACACTCCCAGGCACAACACTCTACACCCCAGGTACCAGAGACACCCAGGCACACCTGACACTCTGGTGCACACCTGATACCCCAGGCACACTCCCCCACACTCCCAGGCACACCTCTGACACTCAGGCACACCCCTGACACTCTGCAGGCACTCTAACACTCCCAGGCACCTCTGACACTCCCAGGCACACTCCGACAATCCCAGGCACACCTCCTGACACTCCCAGGTACACCCATGACAATGTCCTCCTCAGACACTCCCTGGTACACCCTGACACTCGGGCACACCCTGACACTCCCCAGGCACACCTTGACATCCCAGGCACCACTGACACTCCTAGTACTCCTCTGACACCCCCTGGCACACCTCTGACACCCCAGGCACACTCTTACACTTCCTGGTTCTCCCCTATGCACACCCCAGACACTCCCCAGGCACACACTCTGACACTCCCCAGGCACACCTCTGACACCCCAGGCACACCTCTGACACTTGCACACCTCTGACACTCCCAGGCACACTCTGACACTACACCTAGACACTCCTGCTCCAACACTCCCAGGCACACCCTGACACTCCCAGGTACCATCTGACACTCTCTGCACACCCTGACACTCCCAGGCACACTTCTGACACTCCCAGGTACTCCACTGACACCCCAGGAACTGCTCTGACACTCCCAGGCACGCCTGCGACACCCCAGGCACACCTCCACACCCCAGGCACACCTCCAACACTCCCCAGGCACACCCCCTGACACTCTGGCACACCTCCAACACCCCAAGCACACCCTGACACCCCAGGCACACCTTTAACACCCCAGCCACACCTCCGTCACCTCCAGTTACACCCCTGACACCCAGGCACACCCCTGACACCCTGCACACCCTGATACTCCCAGGTACCCCTCTGACACTCCCAGGCACACCTCCGATTCGCCAAGGAACACCCTGCTCCCAGGCATACCCTCTGACACCCCAGGCACACCCTGGCACCCCAGGCACACCCGACACTCCCCAGGCACACCTCCGACACCCCAGGCACACCCATGACACCCAGGCACACTCCGACACCCCAGGCACACCTCCGACACTCCCCAGGCACACCCATGACACCAGGTGTCCCTCCCCAGACACCCTGGCACACCCTGACACCCCAGGCACACCCCTGACACCCCAGGCACCCACTGACACCTGCACACCTCCTGACAACTGGCACACCTCTGACACTCAGGCACACCTCTGACACTTGCACAACTTGATCCCCTGGCACACCACTGACACCCCAAGCACACCTCTTACACTCCCTGGTTCTCTCTGACACTTGTACACACCTCAGACACTCCCCAGGCACACCTTGAGACACCCCAGGCACACCCTGACACCCCAGGTACCTCTGACACTCTCTGCACACCCCTGACACTCCAGGCACACCTGACACTCCCAGGCACCCACTGACACCCCAGGAACCGATCTGACACTCCCCAGGCACGCCTGCGACACCCCAGGCACACCTCCGACACTCTGGCACACCTCCAACACTCAGGTGCACCCCCTGACACTCTGGTGCACCTCCTGACACCTCTGCACACCCCTGACACTCAGGACCTCTGACACTTGCACCTCTGACACTCTCAGGCACCCTGACACCCCAGGTCCACCTCTGCACTCCCTGGGCACACCTCCCTGACACTCCCCAGGCACACCTGACACACTCCAGGTACACCCATGACACTCCCAGGTCCTCTCAAACACTCCCTGGCACACCCCTGACACTCCCAGGCACACCCCTGACACTCCCAGGCACACCTCTGATACTCCCAGGCACACCTCTGACACTCCCAGGTACTCTCAGTCCCTGGTTCACCCTCTGACACTCCCCAGGCACACCTCTGACACCCCAGGCACACCTCTGACACTCCCCAGGCATACCTCCTGACACTCCTGGCACACCACTGACACAGGCACAACACCTCACACCCCAGGCACCCTCAGACACACCCAGGCACACCTCCGACACTCCCCAGGCACACCTGATACCCCAGGCACACTTACACCCCAGGCACACCTCTGACACTCCCAGGTACACCCCTGACACTCCCAGGTACTCCTCTAACACCCCAGGTACTCCTGACACTCCCAGGCACACCTCTGACCTTCCCAGGCACACCTCTGACACTCCCCAGTCACACCTCCGTCACTCCAGCCACACACCTCTGACACTTCCAGGCACACCCCTGACACTCCCCAGGCACACCTCTGATACTCCCCAGCCACACCCTGACACTCCCAGGCACACCTCCGATACTCCCCAGGCACATCTCTGACACCCCAGGCACTCCTCTGACACTCTTGTCTCACCCTGACACCCCAGGCACACCTCTGACACCTCTGGCACACCTCTGACACCTAGGCACACATCTGACACTCTCTGCACACTCTGACACTCCCCAGGCATGCCTCTGACACTCCAGGCACATTCCCAGGCACACCTCTGACACCCCAGGTACTGACACCCTGGCACACCTCTGACACTCCCAGGCACACCCTTACACTTCCCTGGTTCTCCCCACACTCCCAGGCACACCTCAGACACCCAGGCACACATCAGACACTCCCCAGGCACACCTCTGACACTCCCCAGGCACACCCCCACACTCCCAGGCACACCCTGACACTGCCAGGCACCCTCTGACACCCCAGGCACCTCTGACACTCTGCTGGCACACGTCTGACATCCAGGCACACCTCCTGACACTCTGTGCCACACCTCCGTCACCCAGCCACACCCCTGACACTCCCAGGCACACCCCTGACTTATGAACACCTCCTGACACCCCAGGTACACCCCTGACACTCCCAGGCACACCTCTGACACTCCCAGGCACACCTCTGACACTCCCCAGGCACACCCCTGACACTCCCCAGGTACACCTCTGATAATTCTGTGCACACCTCAGCCACTCCCCAGGCACACACCTCTCACACCCCAGGCACACCTCTACACCCTAGGCACTCTTGTGACTCTCCCAGTTACACCCTCAGACACTCCCCAGGCACCCTCTGACACCCCCAGGCACACCTCTACACTCCCAGGCACCCTGACTCTCCCAGTCACACCTCTGACACTCTGGTGTTCCTCTGACACTCCCCAGGCACACGTCTGACATTCCCAGGCACACCCTGACACTCCCAGCTGCACCTCCGTCACCCAGTGCCACCCCTGACACTCTCAGGCACACCCCTGACCTCCCAGGAACACCTCCTGACACTCCCAGGCACACCTCTGACACCCCAGGCACACCTCTGACACTCCAGGCACACCTGACACCCCCAGGCACACCCCTGACACCCCAGGCACACCCCTGATACCCCAGGCACACCCCAGGCACCCCAGGCACACCCCTCACACCCCAGGCACACCACACTCCAGGCACTCCCCAGACTCCCAGCCACACCTCAGACACCCCAGGCACACCCAGACACTCCCAGGCACACCCCAGACACTGCCAGGCACACCCCAGACACTCCCAGGCACACCTCTGATACTCCCCAGGCACACCTGAGACACTCCCTAGGCAAACCTGAGACACCCTAGGCACACCCTGACACTGGCACACCTCTGACACTCCCAGGTACTCAGACACTCCCCTGCACACCCCTGACATTCTGCTGCCAACCTTGACGCCCCAGGTACCCACTGATACTCCCAGGCACACCTCTGACACCCCAGGCACACCTCTGACACTGGCACACCTCTGACACCCCAGGCACACCTTGACACTCCCTGGCACACCACTGACACTCCCCAAGCACACCTCCACACTCCCCTGGTTCTCCTCTGACACCCCAGGCCACACCTCAGACACTCCCCAGGCACACCTTAGACACCCCTGTGCACACCCTGACACTCTGCACCCTCTGACACCTCTGGCACACCCTGACACTCCCCAGGCACACCCTGACACTGGTACTCCACTGACACCTAGAACTGCTCTGACACTCCCAGGCACGCCTGCGACACCCCAGGCACACCTCCTGACACCCAGGCACACCTCCAACACTAGGCACACCCCTGACACCTTCCCAGGTACTCCTCTGACACTCTCTGGCACACCCCTGACACTCCCAGGACTCCTCTGACACTCCCCAGGCACTCCTCTGACACCCAGGCACCAGACACCCCAGGTCCACCTCTGGCACTCCCAGGCACACCTCCGACACTCCCAGGCACACCTCCTGACACCCCAGGCACACCCATGACACTCCCAGGTCCTCTCAGACACTCCCTGGCACACCCCTGACACTCCCAGGCACACCCCTGAACACTCCCAGGCACACCTCTGATACCCCAGGCACACCTCTGACACTAGGCATCTCTGACAGTCCCTGGTCTTCACCTCTGACACTCCTAGGCACACCTCTGACACCCCAGGCACACCCTGACACCCCAGGCTACACCTCTGACACTCCCCTGGCACACCACTGACACCCCAGTACAACACTTACACTCCCCAGGCACACCTCAGACACACCCAGGCACACCTCCTGACACTCCCAGGCACACCTCCGATAATCCCAGGCACACTTTACCCCCAGGCACACCTCCTGACACCCCAGGCACACCCCCTGACACTCCCCAGGCACTCCCCAACACTCCCCAGGCACTCCTCTGACACCCCAGGCACACCCTCTGACATCCCAGGCACACCTCTGACACTCCCAGTTACACCTCCCCACTTCCAGTTCCACCCTGACACTCTCCAGGCACACCTCTGACACTCCCAGGCACACCTGATACTCCCCAGCCACACCTCTGACACCCCAGGCACACTGATACTCCCAGGCACATCTCTGACACTCCCAGGTACCTCTGACACTCCCCTGGTTCACCTCTGACACCCCAGGCACACCTCTGACACACCCCTGGCACACCCTCTGACACCCCAGGCACACATCTGACACCTCTCAGGCACACCTCTGACACTCCAGGCATGCCTCCGACACTTCCCAGGCACACCTCTGACATTCCCCAGGCACACCTCTGACACCCCAGGCACACCTCTGACACCCCTGGCACACCTCTGACACTCAGGCACACCTCTTACACTCCTGGTTCTCCCCTGACACTCCCCAGGCACACCTCAGACACTCCCCAGGCACACATCAGACACTTGCACACCTCTGACTCCCAGGCACACCCCCACACTCCCAGGCACACCCTGACACTCCCAGGTACTCCTCTGACACCCCAGGTACACCTCTGACACTCCCCAGGCACACCCCTGACATTCCCAGGCACACCTCTGACACTCCCAGTCACACCTCCTCCGACACTCCCAGGCACACCCCTGACACCCCAGGCACACCCCTGACACTCCCAGGACACACCTCTGACACCCCAGGCACACCCCAGACACCCCTGGCACACCTCACACTCCCAGGCACACCTCACACCCCAGCACCTGTGACCTCCCAGTCACACTCATGACACTCTGCACCTCTGACACCCCAGGCACACCTCAGACACTCTGCACACCTCTGATAATTCCCAGGCACACCTGAGACACTCCAGGCAAACCTGAGACACTCCCAGGCACACCTTGACACTCTGGCACACCACTGACACTCCCAAGCACACCTCTTACACTCCTGCACTCCTCTGACACTCCCCAGGCACACCTCAGACACTCCCCAGGCACACCTTAGACACCCCCAGGCACACCTCCTGACACTTGCACATCCTGACACTCACAGGCATACCTCTGTCACCCCAGGCACTCCTGACACTCTGGCACACCCCTGACACCCATGCACCTCTGGCACCTCCTGGCACCAACCCACACCTAGACACACTCTGACACTGCCAGGCACGCCTGCGACACCTGCACACCTGACACTCCCCAAGACACACCCCTGACACCCTTGCACCTCTGACACCTCTGGCACACCTCTGACACTCCCAGGGACTCCTCTGACACTCCCCAGGTACACCTCCCTGACACCCCAGGCACACATCTGACACGCCCAGGCACACGCCTGACACTCCCAGGAACACCTCCGACACTCCCCAGGCACACCTCTGACACCCCAGGCACACCCTTGACACTCCCAGCCACACCTCCGTCACTCCAGCCACACCCCTGACACCCCAGGCACACCCCTGACACTCCCAGGCACACCCCCTGACACCCCAGGCACACCTCTGACACACCCCAGGTACCCTCTGACACTCCCCTGGTTCACCCCTGACACCTGTGCCACTCTGACACCCCAGGCACACCTGACACTCCAGGCATACCTCTGACACCCTCAGGCACACCACTGACACCCCAGGCACAACACTTACACCTGCTGCACCCCAGACACACCCAGGCACACCTCCGTCACCCCAGGCACACCTCCTGATACCTCACAGGCACACTCTACACCCCAGGCACACTCTGACACTCCCCAGGCACACTCTGACACCCCCAGGTACCTCTAACACTCCCCAGGCACCCTCTGACACACTCCCAGGCACACCTCTGACACCCCAGTGCACACCCCACACTCCCAGTCACACCCCTGTCACTTCCAGCCACACCCCTGACACTTCCAGGCACACTCTGACACTCCAGGCACACCTCTGATACCCCAGGCACACCTCTGACACTCCTAGGTACCCTCTGACACTCTGCACCCTCTGACACTTGCACACTCTACACTCCCTGGTTCTCCCCTGACACCCAGGCACACACCCCAACACCCCAGGCACACATCAGACACCCCTGCACACTCTGACACTCCCAGGCACACCTCTGACACCCCCAGCACACCCTTGACACTGCGGTACTCCTCTGACACTCCCAGGTACCTCTGGCACCCCCAGGCACACGTCTGACATTCCCAGGCACACCTCTGACACTCCAGCCACACCTCCTGTCACTCTGTGCCACACCCCTGACACTCCCAGGCACACCCTGACCTCCCAAGAACACCTCCTGACACTGGCACACCCTCTGACACTCCCCAGGCACACCTCTGACACTCCCCAGGCACACCGACACCCCAGGCACACCTCTGATACTCCTGCACACCCTCAGACACACCCCAGGCACACCCTCTCACACTCTGCGCACACCCGACACCTCCAGGCACACCCCCAATAATTCCCAGGCACACCTCCCTGACACCCCTAGGCAACACCTCTGACACCCCTGGCACACCTCCTGACACCCAGGCACACCCCTGACACCCAGGCACACCCCAGACACCCCAGGCACATCTCACACTCCCAGGCACACCACACCCCAGGCACCCCTGACCTCCCAGCCACACCCCCTCAGACACTCAGACACCTCAGACAGGCACACCCCCAGACACCCAAGGCACCCCAGACACTCCCTGGGCACAACCTCTGACACCCCAGGCACACCTGAGCACTCCCAGGCAAACCTGAGACACCCTAGGCACACCCCTGACACCCCCAGGCACACCTCTGACACCCCAGGTGCCCCTCAGACACTCCCTGGCACACCCCTGACACCCAGGCACACCTTGACATCCCAGGTACCCACTGATCCTCCCAGGCACACCTCTGACACTCCCGGCACACCTCTGACACCCCAGGCACACCTTGACACTCCCTGGAACACCACCGACACCCCAAGCACACCTCCACACCCCTGGTTCCTCTGACACCCCAGGCCACACCTCAGACACCCCAGGCACACCCAACACCCCAGGCACACCCCTGACACCCCAGGCACATCTCTATAATCACAGGCACACCTCTGACACCCCAGGCACCCCTGACACCCTGGCACACACACCTGACACCGCCAGCACACCCCACACACCCCAGGCACCTCAGACACTCCCAGGCACCCCTCTGACACTCCCCAGGCACTCCTCTGACACTCCCCTGGCACACCTCCACACTCCCAGATAATCCCACACCCCTGGCACACCCCCAACACCCCTCAAGCACACCCCTGACACTCCCTGGTCTCCTCCTCTGACACTCCCAGGCACACCCCTGACACCCCACACACCCCACACACCCAGGCACTCCACTGACACCCAGAACCCTCTGACACTCCCAGGCACGCCTGCGACACTCCCAGGCACACCTCCTGACACTTGCACACCTGACACCCCAGGTACCTCTGACACTCTGGTACACCCCTGACACCCCAGGACACCTCTGACACTTCCCAGGCACACCTCTGCACACTAGTGCACACATCGACACTCTGCACACGCCTGACACTCTCAGAACACCTCCTGACACTCCCAGGCACACCTCTGACACTCCCAGGCACACCTCTGACACCCTGGTTCACCTCTGACACCCCAGGCACACCCCTGACACCCCAGGCACACCTCTGACACTCTGCACACCTCTGACACCCAGGCACACACCACTGACACCCCAGGCACACACTTCACACCCAGCACCAACAACCCCAGGCACACCTGACACTCCCCAGGCACACCTCCCTGACACCCCAGGCACACCCCACACTCCCCAGGCACACCTCTGACACTCCCCAGGCACACCCCTGACACTCCCATGTACACCCCTGACACCCCCAGGCAACCTCTAGACACTCACCAGGCACACCTCTGACACTCCAGGCACACTCTGACACCCCAGGCACACTCTGACACCCCAGGCACACCTCTGACACTCCCCTGGTTCACCTCTGACACTCTAGGCACACCTCTGATCACCCCCACACCCAGGCACTCCTCTGACACTCCTGCACACCACTGACACCCCAAGGCACAACACACTTACACCCCAGGCACTCCCCAGACACCCCAGGCACACCTCGACACTCCCAGGCACACCCCTCGACACCCCAGGCACACTTCTACACCCCAGGCACACCTCTGACACCCCAGGCACACCCCTGACACTCCCCAGGCACCCCCCAACACCCCAGGCACTCTGACACTCCCAGGCACACCCCTGACACTCCCAGGCACACCTCTGACACCCCAGGCACACTCCGTCACTCCAGCCACACACCCCACACCCAGGCACACCCTGACACTCTGGCACCCCTGACACCCCAGGCACACCTCTGACACCTAGCACCACCTCCGACACTAGTACACCCCTGACTCCCAGGTACACCTCTGACACTCCCAGACACCTCTGACACTCTCAGGCACACTCTGACACTCCCAGGCACACCTCCGACACCCCAGCATTCTCCTGACACACCCAGGCAACACCTCCTGACACTCCCAGGCACACCTCTGACATTCCCAGGCACACCTCTGACACTCCCAGGCACCCTCTGACACCTAGCACACCTCTGACACTCCCAGGCACACCCCTGACACTCCCTGCTCACCCCTGACACCCAGGCACACCCCTGACACCTCAGGTACACCAGACACTTGCTAACACCTCCTGACACTTGCGCACACCTCTGACACCCCAGGCACACCCTGACACTGCCAGGCACCACCTGACACCTCAGGCACCTCTGACAACTTGGCACACGTCTGACATCCCAGGCACACCTCTGACACTCCCAGCCACACCTCCGTCACCCAGTTCCACCCCTGACACTCCCAGGCACACCTCTGACTCTCCCAGGCACACCTCTGACACTCCCCAGGCACACCTCTGATACTCCCCAGGCACACCTCCGACACTCCAGGCACACCCTGACACTCCCAGGCACACCACTGACACTCCCCAGGACACTCAGACACCCCAGGCACACCTCACACTCCCAGGCACACCTCTCACACCCCAGGCACTGTGACTCTCCCCAGTTACACCCCCACAGACTCCCAAGCACACCCAGACACTTGCAGCCACCTCAGACACCCAGGCACACCTCAGACACCTGCACACCTCTGACACCCCAGGCACACCTGAGACACTCCCCAAACCCTGAGACACTCCTAGGCACACCCTGACACCCCAGGCACACCCTGACACTCCCAGGCACACATCTGACACTCCAAGGCACACGCCCACACTCTCAGAACACCTGATACTCCCCAGGCACACCTCTGACACTCCCCAGGCACCCCTCTGACACCCCAGGCACACATCTGACACTCTCAGGCACACCTCTGACACTCCCCAGGCACGCCTCCACCTCCAGGCACATCTCCGACACACCCAGGTAAACCTCTGATACTCCCAGGCACACCTCTGATATTCCCAGGCACACCTCTGACACTCCCTAGGCACTCTCCTGACACCCCTAGCACACCTCTGACACCCCCATGCACACCTCAGACACTCCAGGCACACCTCTGACACTCCCAGGTACACCTCTGACACCCCAGCACACCCTTGACACTGCCAGGTACTACTCTGACACTCCCAGGCAATCCTCTGATACTCCCCAGGCACACGTTCATCTCTCAGGCACACCTCTGACACTTGTTACACCTGTCACTTCCAGTCACCCCCTGACACTCCCAGGCACACCCCCCGACTCTCCCAGGCACACCTCTGATAATCCCAGGCACACCTCTGACACCTGCACACCCACACTCCCAGGCACACCCCGACACCCCAGGCACACCACTGACAATTCCAGGCACACCCCAGACACCCCAGGCACACCTCCACACTTGCACACCCTCACACCCCAGGCACCCCTCTGACTCCCAGCCACACCTCAGACACCCCCAAGCACACCTCAGACACTTGGCACACCTCAGACACCAGGCACACCCCCAAACAAAAACACCTCTGACACTCCTGTGTCACACTCTGACACTCCAGGCACACATCTGACACTCCAAGGCACACGCCTGGACACCTCAGGAACACCTCCTGACACCCCAGGTACACCTCTGACACTTCCAGGCACACCTCTGATACCCTGGTACACCTCTGACACTCTCCAGGCACACCTCTGACACCAGGCACACCTCTGACACCGGCACACCCCTGACACTCTGCACACCACACTGACACTCCCAGGCACCCACTCCCCAGGCACACCCCAACACCCCAGGCACACCCGACACCTGCACCCCACACCTAAGGCACACCTCCCAGACACCTTGGCCACCCCTGACACTCCAGGTACCTCTAACACTCCAGGCACTCCTCGACACTCGGCACACCTCTGACATTCCCAGGCACACCTCTGACACTCGCAGTTACACCTCCGTCACTTCCAGTTACACCCCTGACAATCCCCCAGCCACACCCCTGACACCTCAGGCACACCTCTGACACTCCTGGTCCACCCCTGACACCCCAGGCACACCTCTGACACTCCGCGCACACCTCCTGACACCCAGGCACACCCCTGACACCCCTGGCACACCACTGACACTCCAGGCACAACACCCCACACCTGCACCCCTCAGTCATCCGCACACCCTCTGACACCTCACACCTCACCACCTGTACCTGTGACCTCCCAGCCACACTCAGACACCTGCCACACCTCAGACACTCCCCAGGCACACCTCAGACACCCCAGGCACACCTGACACCCCAGCACACCTCTGACACTCCCCAGGCACACCTGAGACACTCCCGCAGGCAAACCTCAGACACTCCATAGGCACACCCCATACCCTGCACACCCCTGACACTCCCAGGCACACATCTGACACTCCAGGCACACGCCTGGACACTCCCCAGGAACACCTCCGACACCCAGGCACACCCCTGACACTCCCAGGTACACCCTCTGATACTCCCTGGTTCACACCTCTGACACTCCCCAGGCACACCTCTGACACTCCCAGGCACACCCTCTGACACCCCAGGCACACCTCTGACACCCCTGCACACCACCGACACCCCAGGCACAACACTTACACTCCCAGGTACTCCTCAGTACATTCCCAGGCACACCTGACACCCCAGGTGCACACCTCCGACACCCCAGGCACACCCCACACCCAGGCACACCTCTGACACTCCCAGGCACACCCCTGACACTCCCATTTACTCCTCTTAACACTCCCCAGGCACTCCTCTGACACTCGCAGTCACACACCCTCAGTCACTCCAGTTACACCCCTGACACCCCAGTTACACCCCTGACACTCCCAGGCACACTCCTGATACCCCTGGTTCACCTCTGACACCCCAGGTACACTCTGACACCCCAGGCACACCCTCTGACACTTCCCAGGCACTCCCTCTGACACCCCTGGCACACCACCGACACCACAACACTACACGGCACTCCCTCAGTCACCCCAGGCACACCCTGACACTTCCGGCACACCTTCAACACCCCAGGTACACCTCACACTCCCAGGCACACCTCTGACACCCCAGGTACACCCCCTGACACTAGGTACCTCTAACACTCCCAGGTACCTCTGACACCCCAGGCACACTCTGACATTCCCAGGTACACCTCTGACACTCCCAGTTACACCTCCGTCACCCAGTTACACCCCTGACACTTGCACACTCCCTGACACCCCAGGTACACCTCTGACACTCCCAGGCACACCTCTGACACTCCCAGGTACACCTCCGATAATTCCCAGTACACCTCTGACACCCCAGGTACCTCTGACACCCCAGGCACACATCTGACACTTCAGGCACACCTCTGACACTCCCAGGTACGCCTCCGACACCTTGCGTACATCTCTGACCACCCAGGTAAACCTCCGATACCCCAGGTACACCTCTGACATTCCCAGGCACACCCTGACACCCCAGGCACCTCTGACACCCCTAGCACACCTCTGACACTCCCAGGCACACCTCTTACACTCCTGGCTCTCCCCTGACACCCCAGGCACACCCCAGACACCTCAGGCACACCTCAGACACCCCAGGCACACCTCTGACACCCAGGTACACCCCTGACACTCCCAGGCACACCTTGACACTGCCAGGTACCACCCCCTGACACTGCACCTCTGACACTCGAGGCACACGTCTGACATCCTGCACACCTCTGACACTTGCTCACACCTCCGTCACTTCCAGTTACACCTGACACCCCAGGTACACACCCCCGACTCTCCCAGCTACACCTCTGATACTCCCAAGTACACCTCTGATACTCCCAGGCACACCTCCGACACTCCCCAGGACACACCCCTGACACTCCCCAGGACACCACTGATACCCCAGGGACACCCTCAGACACCCAGGCACACCTCTCACACTCCCCAGGCACACCTCACACTCCCCAGGCACCCCTGTGACTCCCCAGTCACACCCTCAGACACCAGGCACACCTCAGACACCCAGGCACACCCCCAGACACCCCAGGCACACCTCAGACACTCCCAGGTACACCTCAGACACTCCCAGGCACCTGAAACACTCCCAGGTAAACCTGAGACACACTCCTAGGCACACCCCCTGACACCCCAGGTACACCCTGACACCCCAGGTGCACACATCTGACACTCCAAGGTACACTCCTGACACTCTCAGAACACTCCGACACCCCAGGTACACCCTCTGACACTCCCAGGTACACCTCTGATACTCCTGGTTCACCTCTGACACTCCAGGCACACCTCTGACACTCCAGGTGCACACCTCTGACACTCCCCAGGCACACCTCTGACACTCCCCTGGCACCCACTGACATCCCAGGCACAACACTTACACCCCAGGCACCTCAGTCACTCCCCAGGCACACCTCGACACTCCCCACACTCCACACCCCAGGCACACTCTTACACTCCCCAGGTACACCTCTGACACTAGGTGCACACCCCTGACACCCCAGGCACTCTCAACACTCCCAAGTACCCTCTGACACCCCAGGTACACCCTGATGACTTCCCAGGTACACCTCTGACACTCCCAGTTACACCTCCGTCACTTCCAGCCACACCCCTGCTCCCAGGTACACCTCTGATACTCCCAGGTACACCTCTGTCACTCCCAGGCACACCTCCGATACCCCAGGTACACCTCTGACACTCCCAGGTACTCTCTGACACTCCCAGGTACACAGCTGACACTCTCAGGTACACCTCTGACACACCCAGGTAAACCTCCGATACCCCAGGTACACCCTCTGACATTCCCAGGCACACCTCTGACACTCCCAGGCACTCCTCTGAGACTCCCCTGGCACACCTCTGACACTCCCAGGCACACCTCTCACACTTCCTGTTCTCCCCTGACACCCCAGGCACACCTCAGACACCCCAGGCACACCCCAGACACTCCCCAGGCACACCTCTGACACTCCCAGGTCCACTCTGACACCCCAGGCACCCTTCACACCCAGGTAAACCTCCGATACCTCAGGTACAATTTATTGACATTCTCCCAGGTACACCCTCTGATACCTCCAGTGCACTCCCTCTGAGACTCCCTGGCACACCCCTGACACCCTGCACACCTCTTACACTTCCTGGTTCTCCCCTGACACTCCCCAGGCACAGTCTCAGACACTCCCAGGTGCCACCCCAGACACTCCCAGGCACACCTCTGACACCCCAGCAGGCACACTCTCTGACACTCCCCAGGCACACCCTGACACTGCCAAAATTACTCTGACACTCCCCAGGCACCTCTGATACTCCCCAGGCACACGCCTGACATTCCAGGCACACCTCCTGCCTACTCTCCAGTTACACCCCCTGACACTCCCCAGGCACACCCCGACTCTCCCAGGCACACCCTGATACTCCCAGGTACACCTCTGATAATTCTGGTGGCACACCTCCGACACTCCCAGGCATGCTAATTCTGACAGCCCCAGGCACACCACTGATACCCCAGGCATACTCCCAGACACCCCAGGCACACCCTCACACCCCAGGCACACCCTCTCACACTCCCCAGGCACCCTGCAGACTCCCAGCCACACCTCACAGACACCCCAAGCACACCCCAGACACCCCAGGCACACCTCAGACACTCCCCAGGCACACATCTCTGAGATACTCCCAGGCACACTGAGACACCCCAGGCAAACCTGAGACACCCCAGGCACACCTGACACCTGTGCACACCTCTGACACCCCAGGTACACATCTGACACTCCAAGGCACACGCCTGACACTCCCAGGCACACCTCCATAATTCCCAGGCACACCCCTGACACCCTGCAGGCACTCCTCTGACACCCCCAGGTACACAGCTGACACCTCTGTAACACCCTGACACACCCAGGCAACCTCCGGATACTCCCCAGGCACACCTCTGACAGTTCCCCAGGCACACACCTCTGACACTCCCAGGTACTCCTCTGACACTCCCTGGTACACCTCTGACACTCCCCAGGTACACCTTACACTTCCTGGTTCTCCCCTGACACTCCCAGGCACACCCCAGACACTCCCCAGGCACACCCCAGACACTCCCAGGCACACTCCCTGACACTCCCAGGCACACCCCTGACACTCCCAGGCACACCCTGACACTGCCAGGTACCACTCTGACACTTGGTGCACTCTGACACTCCCCAGGCACACGTCTGACATTCCCCAGGCACAGGCCCCTGACACCCCAGCCACACCTCCATCACTTCCAGTTACACCCCCTGACACTCCCTGCACACCCTCGACTCTCTCTCAGGCACACCTCTGATACTCCCAGGCACACCCTGACACCCCAGGCACATCTCTGACACTCCTGGTGTACACCCCTGAGCACTCCCCAGGTACACCTCTGATACCCAGGCACACCAGACACTCTGGGAGGCACACCTCTCACACCACAGGTGCCCCTCTCACACTCCCCAGGTACTCCTGTGACTCTCCCAGTTACACCAGACACTCCCAGGTACACCTCAGACACTCCCAGGTACACCAGACACTCCCAGGCACACCTCTGATACTCCCAGGCACACCTGAGACACTTCAGGCAAACCTGAGACACTCCTAGGTACACCCCTGACACTCCCAGGTACACCTCTGACACTTATACCCACTGATACTCCCTGTCTCCGCCCACACCTTCCGACCTTGATCCGGCAGAATTGCATAAATACTTCAGCCTTCGCCATGGCACAAAAACAATTCAACAAAAATTTCTGATTGTCAACATGTCCGGTAACACCAAAACCAAATTAAAAGAGAAACATTTGTAAGCCTGGGTAGACCTGTTTCTGCTACAAATATGAACATTAG
>NW_024753388.1:0-9250 GCF_018991925.1 Homarus americanus
CGAAGGAGAGAGAAGGACAGTCGACATCTCATCCAGGCTGTGACATAACTTCTAGGCTGCTGCTTCTGTTCGGAGATCAGCTCCGCGAGTCTGGCGTAGAAACATCTTGCGCTTGGGCCCATCCCACCAGAGGTTGTGAACACCAGCGGAGTGAAGCTGCCTTGATCGACATTTTGAATTCTCTCCCCATATGCCCTTCTCTTGTCGTTCTCGTTCCTCCTATGTGCAGCATCGAGAGCTAGGTTACGGTGACAAACGGCCATGGGATCAAAAATCCTGATGTCGAAGAAGGCTCGTTGTCCCCGCGTCCAGAATCCTCGAGCACTGACGTCCACACGGGCTTCGTTAGATGTGTTTGAAGTCCTGTGTTGGAGGATCTCGCCATCCAGTGGAAGGAGGGTCGGTTCTACCATGACGTCCCGGCAGGTTTCCTTCAACATATTTGCTGTGAGATCCCTTACCTCGTCATGCCTCATGCATATGAAGCCCCCCTTCTTGCAAACCATGGCGTGATCGCCATCATAGGAATAGCCACACACGCATTGGGAGGGCAAACCATCTACTGGCCAACCGTACCTTAGAGCAATGGCATCTGTAAATTCTTGTTTGTTAAGGCTGAAACCATTTGCTCTTATCGGTAACGTAGTTAACCAGTTCGAGGCGCCCACCTCCCGCGCAGGCTACTTTTTTTTTTTTTTTTGTCAAATTTTTTCTGGAACCTGCAGCAATAGTTGCTGCAACATGTCATTTTGGCAGTGCTGCCGATCTGTTGTAATGGACCTACGGATCTTATTAACTTCGCTGGTGTCCACTTCCCCTGTTGCATTCTGGGCGATTATGTGATCAGTGAGGGCTGCCGTGAGCTTAAGTGAATTTTGATGTTCAGAGTCAGCAATCTCCTCTGGATTAGTTAGTCCCATCCCTCCCAGTCTTGGTGGAAGTGCAAGAAGTGTTCTTTCTACTGGGGTTAAGTCGTGGTGTTTTCACTAGTTTGGGAATGAACTTGACACTGATTGCTTCTTCCAAAGGTGAGGAGGGTTTGATCTCAGGGATAGTACGATTGTGTAGTTCCAACGATGCTTGACTCCATGTGTGAATGCCAAAAGGTTGCATAAAAGCTCGGTGGGCAATTCTCCATAGAGCATGGATTTCCTGCTGCACCCACTCATTCACCTTTTCCACGTATTCGGGTCTTGAAGTCCCAGTGCCACTACCGCGCCTAGATGTCTTTGGCCACCTAGTTACTTTTGACCTCACCAAGCCAGATCCCTCCACAGCCCACTATAATGATCTGGCTTCACGATGAGGAAGGATTTGTTGGCGTTTGGGTGGTACCCTATTTGTGGACCTCGCGATGTTACCAGGTCCCACCACTTTTTGATGTCCTCCACTTTTCCTGCTCCTGTGAGGTCATCAGCATATGCCACTTGTTTGACCCCAGTTGTTTCATACTTTGTTTCTTGTTGGAGCACTGATAGGCCTATTGCATACTATTACTACTACTAATATTACTACTACTACTACTACTACTACTACTATTACTACTACTACTACTACTATTACTACTACTACTACTACTACTACTACTACTTTTTTTTTTTTTTAACGTATTCTTAGCCTCTAATAGCCACACCTTCGCCACCATTTATTTACCTTAATATTAAATATCCTAATACATAAGAAACTATCCTATCTGTGTTAAATTAGTTGAGCCGCAGATCTATGCGGCATTCAGTGACTGTAGCCTCATAGTCGATATCTGCAGCAGTTGTCGGAGTAGGGGCAGAAGCTCTCGTTCCCCTGAGGCAGAGCAAAGCTGACCGAAGGAGAGAGAAGGACAGTCGACATCTCATCCAGGCTGTGACATAACTTCTGGGCTGCTGCTTCTGTTCGGAGATCAGCTCTGCGAGTCTGGCGTAGAAACATCTTGCACTTGGGCCCATCCCACCAGAGGTTGTGAACACTAGAGGAGTGAAGCTGCCTTGATCAACATTTTGAATTCTCTCCCCATATGCCCTTCTCTTGTCGTTCTCGTTCCTCCTATGCGCAGCATCGAGAGCAGGTTACGGTGGACAAACGGGCCATGGATCAAAATCCTGATGTCGAAGAAGCGCCCTGTCCCCGTCTGGTATCCTCGAGCACTGACGTCCACACGGGCTTGCGATGATGTGTTTGAAGTCCTGTGTTGAGGATCTCAAGCATCCAGTGGAAGGCTGGAGGGTCGGTTCACCACACGTCCCGGCAGGTTTCCTCTTTCAACATATTGCTGTGAGATCCCACTTCGTCATGCCTCATGCATATGAAGCCCCCCCCCCCTCTTTCTGTGTAAAACCACATGCATGGATCGCTTATCATAGGAGGGCAAAACCATTTACTGGGTTAAATCGCACTCTTTTGTATAAAGGCAGTATTCAAATTCTTGTTTGTTAAGGCTGAAACCATTTGCCCTTATCGGTAACGTAGTTAGCCAGTTCGAGGCGCCCACCTCCTGCGCTATAGCTACTTTTTTGTCAAATTTTCTGGAACCAGCAGCAATAGTTGCTGCAACATGTCATTTTGGCAGTTCTGCCGATCTGTTGTAATGGACCTACGGATCTTATTAACTTCGCTGGTGTCCACTTCCCCTGTTGCATTCTGGGCGATTATGTGGTCAGTGAGGGCTGCCGTGAGCTTAAGTGAATTTTGATGTTCAGAGTCAGCAATCTCCTCTGGATTAGTTAGTCCCATCCCTCCCAGTCTTGGTGGAAGTGCAAGAAGTGTTCTTTCTACTGGGGTTAAGTCGTGGTGTTTCACTAGTTTGGGAATGAACTTGACACTGATTGCTTCTTCCAAAGGGTGGAGGAGGGGTCGGATCTCAGGGATGGTACGCATCAGGTAGTTCCAACGATGCTTGACTCCATGTGTGAATGCTGCAAAGGCCGCATGTGGCTCTGTGTTAGCAATCTCCGATAGAGCATGGATTTCGCTAACCCACTCATTCACCTTTCCCCCTACGTACTGGGTCTTGAAGTCTGTAGTGCCAATTACTGCGCCTAGATGTCTTTGGCCGTCCTTAGTTATTTTAACCTCACTTTCGCCGAAAACCTCCACAGCCCGATCATAATGATCTGGCTTCACGATGAGGAAGGATTTGCTGGCGTTAGGGTGGTACCCTATTTGTGGACCTCGCGATGTTACCAGGTCCCACCACTTTTTGATGTCCTCCACTCTTCCTGCTCCTGTGAGGTCATCAGCATATGCCACTTGTTTGACCCCAGTTGTTTCATACTTTATTTCTTGTTGGAGCACTGATAGGCCTATTGCATACTACTACTACTACTACTATCATTACTACTATTACTACTACTACTATCATTTACTACTATCAACATTTACTACTACTACTACTACTACTACTACTACTACTACTTAAACGTGGTCGTGGCCTCCAGCCTCCCCCAATAGCCACACCTTCGCCACCATTTATTTACCTTAATATTAAATATCCTAATACATAAGAAACTATCCTATCTGTGTTAAATTAGTTGAGCCGCAGATCCATGCGGCATTCAGTGACTGTAGCAGTTGTCGGAGTAGGGGCAGAAGCTCTCGTTCCCCTGAGGCAGAGGAAAGCCGACCGAAGGAGAGAGAAGGACAGTCGACATCTCATCCAGGCTGTGACATAACTTCTGGGCTGCTGCTTCTGTTCGGAGATCAGCTCCGCGAGTCTGGCGTAGAAACATCTTGCGCTTGGGCCCATCCCACCAGAGGTTGTGAACACTAGCGGAGTGAAGTTGCCTTGATCGACATTTTGAATTCTCTCCCCATATGCCCTTCTCTTGTCGTTCTCGTTCCTCCTATGTGCAGCATCGAGAGCTAGGTTACGGTGACAAACGGCCATGGGATCAAAAATCCTGATGTCGAAGAAGGCTCGCTGTCCCCGCGTCCAGAATCCTCGAGCACTGACGTCCACACGGGCTTCGTTAGATGTGTTTGAAGTCCTGTGTTGGAGGATCTCGCCATCCAGTGGAAGGAGGGTCGGTTCTACCATGACGTCCCGGCAGGTTTCCTTCAACATATTTGCTGTGAGATCCCTTACCTCGTCATGCCTCATGCATATGAAGCCCCCCTTCTTGCAAACCATGGCGTGATCGCTATCATAGGAATAGCCACACACGCATTGGGAGGGCAAACCATCTACTGGCCAACCGCATTTTAGTGAGCAATGGCATCTGTAAATTTCTTGTTTGTTAAGGCTGAAACCATTTGCCCTTATCGGTAACGAGTTAACCAGTTCGAGAAGCGCCACCTCCTGGGCGCTTATAGCTACTTTTTTTGTCAGATTTTCTCGAACCTGCAGCAATAGTTGCTGCAACATGTCATTTTGGCAGTGCTGCCGATCTGTTGTAATGGATCTACGGATCTTATTAACTTCGCTGGTGTCCACTTCCCCTGTTGCATTCTGGGCTATTATGTGGTCAGTGAGGGCTGCCGTGAGCTTAAGTGAATTTTGATGTTCAGAGTCAGCAATCTCCTCTGGATTAGTTAGTCCCATCCCTCCCAGTCTTGGTGGAAGTGCAAGAAGTGTTCTTTCTACTGGGGTTAAGTCGTGGTTCTTCACTAGTTTGGGAATGAACTTGACACTGATTGCTTCTTCCAAAGGGTGGAGGAGGGGTCGGATCTCAGGGATGGTACGCATCAGGTAGTTCCAACGATGCTTGACTCCATGTGTGAATGCTGCAAAGGCCGCATGTGGCTCTGTGTTAGCAATCTCCGATAGAGCATGGATTTCGCTAACCCACTCGTTCACCTTTCCCCCTACGTACTGGGTCTTGAAGTCCGTAGTGCCAATTACTGCGCTTAGATGTCTTTGGCCGTCCTTAGTTATTTTGACCTCACTTTCGCCGAAAACCTCCACACAGCCCGCTGATCATAATGGGACTGGCTTCACGATGAGGAAGGCGATTTATTATGTTTGGGTGGTACCCTATTTGTGGACCTCGCGATGTTACCAGGTCCCACCACTTTTTGATGTCCTCCACTTCTTTCCTGTAAGGTTCTCTGTGAGGCCTATCAGCATATGCCACTTGTTTGACCCCAGTTGTTTCACATATTTTTATTTCTTTTTGTTGGAGCACTGATAGGCCTATTGGTGCCACATTGCCATTGCAATCGGTCTCCTGTGTTGTTCCCTCGGTCGACTGTAGGATGGTAGCACCTCGTAGAGCCTTGTTGTTTACTACGTAGAGGTCTGAAGGATTCCTATACGAATTTTCAACATACATCGCAAAGCTAGGACACTTGATCTTGATGTTGTGCAGTGCCGCCTTGCGGCACTGCTACTACTACTACTACTACTACTACTACTACTACTACTACTACTACTACTACTACTACTACTACTACTACTACTACTACTACTACTACTACTACTTTTTTTTTTAAACGTGGCCTCCAGCCTCCCCCAATAGCCACACCTTCGCCACCATTTATTTACCTTAATATTAACTATCCTAATACATAAGCAACTATCCTATCTGTGTTAAATTAGTTGAGCCGCAGATCGATGCGGCATTCGGTGACTGTAGCCTCATAGTCGATATCTGCAGCAGTTGACGGAGTAGGGGCAGAAGCTCTCGTTCCCCTGAGGCAGAGCAAAGCCGACCGAAGGAGAGAGAAGGACAGTCGACATCTCATCCAGGCTGTGACATAACTTCTGGGCTGCTGCTTCTGTTCGGAGATCAGCTCCGCGAGTCTGGCGCAGAAACATCTTGCGCTTGGGCCCATCCCACCAGAGGTTGTGAACACTAGCGGAGTGAAGCTGCCTTGATCGACATTTTGAATTCTCTCCCCATATGCCCTTCTCTTGTCGTTCTTGCCCTCCTCCTATGTGCAGCATCGAGAGCCAGGTTACGGTGACAAACGGCCATAAAAAAATCCTGATGTCGAAGAAAGCTCGCTGTCCCCGCGTCCAGAATCCTCGAGCACTGACGTCAACACGGGCTTCGTTAGATGTGTTTGAAGTCCTATGTTGGAAGATCTCACCATCCAATGGAAGGAGGGTTGGTTCTACCATGACATCTCGGCAGATTTTCTTCAACATATTTCCTGTAAGGTCCCTTACTTCGTCATGCCTCATGCATATGAAGCCCCCTTTCTTGCACACCATGGCGGATCGCCATCATGAATAGCTGTTATTGACGCATTGGGAGGGTTAAAACCATCTACTAACAACCCGTATCTTTTAGAGCAATGGCATCTGTAAATTCTTGTTTGTTAAGGCTGAAACCATTTGCCCTTATCGGTAACGTAGTTAACCAGTTCGAGGCGCCCACCTCCTGCGCTATAGCTAATTTTTTGTCAAATTTTCTGGAACATGCAGCAATAGTTGCTGCAACATGTCATTTTGGCAGTGCTGCTGATCTGTTGTAATGGACCTACGGATCTTATTAACTTCGCTGGTGTCCACTTCCCCTGTTGCATTCTGGACTATTATGTGGTCAGTGAGGGCTGCCGTGAGCTTAAGTGAATTTTGATGTTCAGAGTCAGCAATCTCCTCTGGATTAGTTAGTCCCATCCCTCCCAGTCTTGGTGGAAGTGCAAGAAGTGTTCTTTCTACTAGGGTTAAGTCGTGATGTTTCACTAGTTTGGGAATGAACTTGACACTGATTGCTTCTTCCAAAGGGTGGAGGAGGGGTCGGATCTCAGGGATGGTATGCATCAGGTAGTTCCAACGATGCTTGACTCCATGTGTGAATGCTGCAAAGGCCGCATGTGGCTCTGTGTTAGCAATCTCCGATAGAGCTTGGATTTCGCTAACCCACTCATTCACCTTTCCCGTTATGTACTGGGTCTTGAAGACCGTAGTGCCAATTACTGCGCCTAGATGTCTTTGGCCGTCCTTAGTTATTTTGACCTCACTTTCGCCGAAAACCTCCACAGCCCGATCATAATGATCTGGCTTCACGATGAGGAAGGATTTGCTGGCGTTTGGGTGGTACCCTATTTGTGGACCTCGCGATGTTACCAGGTCACCGCACGATGTCCTCGCGCCGCCACTCGCAGCGGTCGTAAAGCATGCCGCTGTTTGACTGATTGTTTCATCTTTTATTTCTTGTTTGGAGCATGACCAGGCCTGTGCGCCTTGCCGTTGCAGCAGGGTCTCCCTTGTTCCACTCGGTCGACTGTGGATGGGCCCATCACCTCGGCAAATTGTTGTTTACTGCGTGGTCTGAAGGATTCTGCTGAATTTCCGCGCGTCCTGGCCTGGACACTTGATCGATGACGTTGGCGCCTTTGCGGTTAAGTATGTTGAATGCGTTTGAAGCATCCACCAGAAGAACGGCCTCACAATCACGCTGCTCAAATATCAATCTCATGGCGTGAATGGCCGCCTCCCCACCAGCCTGGTGGCCAGCACACACTTGTAGGTTCCTGCTGCTGCCCTGACATCATCCTTTACCACCTCCATTATACACTTTCCGATGATCCGCCTCAGCACTTCCCCCACCCCTATAGGTCTACATCCAGGATTCTTTTCCAGAGGAATAAGGCGGCAGGCCGTCAGAGCCTGGAGGTGATGGCAGCAAGAGGATGCAAGCTTTCTTGCAAGGGTGGCAATGGCAGTGCAGAGATCGCTTGCTACAGGGCCAAACTTGTTTGTGCTGAGGATGACTCTCCAACCGTTTGCATCCAGACCTGAAGGGCCGGCTCCGCCTCGAGTCTTCAGTGCCTTTTTCCACACCATCTCTCCTGTTATTTTCTCGAACAGGACAGCGTTTGGTGAGATATAAGCACCCTGGAGCCTGATGCCTTCATCTTCGCTTGCAGGGGGATGTTTCTCTTTCAATAGTTTTAATGTCGCTCTGTTTATTGGCATCACTCCACCGGAGGATTCATGTGTGAGAGATCTTACCGCGAGAGACACTTTTCCCACACGCATTTTGTTTCCAAATTTTCTTGCCACGTCATCGGTGTTTTGCTTTCCGTCACCCGTAGATTTTAGTCTCTCCTGCAGTGTTCTTGCTTCACATAGGAGATCATCTAGGGCCCCAGTCTGCCACATTGTCAATCTTTTCTTCATTGCTGCCACATTTTCTTTGTGCTTAGCCTTTGTGTGTGTCCTCTGACAAAATAGATGTGGTATTATTGCCAGTATTTGAAGAGCTAGGGGGGCGAGGAAGCGGTCCTGAGTGTAATCAGTCATGAAGCGAGTCATCTCCCGAATCATTTCTTTGGTGGCCGCACACTTGGGTGGTTCAAATAAGTTAGCGGGCGACCACTTGACAATTTCCGAGTAGGTTTCTTTGACCCATACGCCTGCATTTCCATCGACATGCCTTTCCACTGAGGCGGCAGTCTCTCATTCTCCTCCTGGACACCTACTACTGAGGGAGCAGCATTTATTAGTACTACATTTTCGGGTTGAGTAGACTCACTGCTATCATTTGGGATATCATCGGGTGGTTGGGTCCCGGCGATATCCACTGTGGCCGCCTGTGTCGGCTCCCTGCGACGTGGGTTCCGACACTGGTCTAGCTTCCTGCAATTCACACATGGTCGGTTATTTCTCGCACAAACACAATTTGTGCAGTTTTGGTTCGGGCTAGCACAGACGCAGCAAGGAATGTTACCAGGCATAGTGACCAGCACCTTGGGCGACGGTAACGTCCGCCTCCGGACATCTGATTTAGTCCCAGGCACAAGATTATACTGGTTCTTATGGGGGAAGGGCGGAGAGGTGACAGGCTGGACTGGTGTGTCCAGGTAGTAGGGGCATACGTGCGCGCGTGGGTGTGTAGGTTACCCCCCCTAATAGCGACCATCCATACATCAGAATGATACACTATGGACAAGAGTTTGTCACACCAGGCACTAGTTTATATTTCCTTGGCACAAATAACCACTATTTATATGGTCTCACTGGTGTAATATCAGTTATGTATACTCACTAGGTTCGTCGAGACCCTACATTAAGAGTCCGTTACTATGGTGGTGGGGGGGGGTGGGGGCGACCGCATGGGCAGCACTCTCGGCCCCATAGGGGCGATAGTCTCGGGACCACCCCTGTCACAGTAGGCCTAACGACACTGACCTTGGCGCCGAGCCTTCTCATTATCCTACCACTGACCCAGCACAGGCCACCACTCACTTGGTGAACGCCGGTGAACACACGGAATATTTACAATTTATGCCGTAAGGGATGAGGAGAAACCTTGGGTGGCAATGCTTAGGGTGACATCCGATATTCACGGACACATTGTCAAATTCC
>NW_024753389.1:0-92950 GCF_018991925.1 Homarus americanus
TGTGAGGCCGGGCATTTTCAGTGATATGACCCGGGGTGTGTGGGCCGGGGCACCCTTCAATGATATGACCCGGGGGGTGAGGCTGGGCACTCGTTTAGCTCTATGACCAGGGGTGGGGCCGGGCATACCAGCCCAGTGCCATGACCCGAGGTGAGGCCAGTCCTCCTTCGTGCCATGACCCAGGGTGAGGCTGGTCCTTCAGTGCCATGACCCCGGGAGTTGAGGCCAGGCACTCCTTCAGTGCCATGGCCAGGGGTGTGAGGGCCGGGCATACCTTCAGTGCCATGGCCAGGGGTGTGACGGCCGGGCACTGCTTCAGTGCAATGACCGAGGTGTTAGGGGCCGGGCACCCTTTCAGTGATATGACCCAGGGCGTCACGGCCGGACACCCCAGCCTTCGAACCATGAGCCGGGAGTGTGAGGGCAGGCACCCCATGAGATGCCATGAGAGGCAGGTGGGCAGGCACCCCCGACAGAGCTATGAACCGGGGTGTGAGGCCGGGCACCCATTCCGTGAGATGAAGCAGGGGTGAAAGCCAGGCACCCCTACAGTGCGAACCGAGTGTGAGGCCAGGCACCTTCACATGACCCGGGGTGTGAGATATGCACCCCTTCAGTGACATGACCAGGGGTTTCAGGGCGGGCACCTTTTCAAATTGCCATGACCTTGAGGGTGTGAGGGCGACACTCAGTGCAAGATCAGGGGTGTGTGTGGGCACCCCTTCAGCTCCATGACCGGTGGTGTGGCAGGGACCAGGAACCGCTTCAGCCCATGACCCGAGTGCTGGTGACACCCCTTTGGAACAGGCCGAGGGTGTGAGGAGCCGTGCACCTCTTCAGTATTTATGACCCGGGGTGTGAGGGCCGGGAACATGACCGAGGGGTATGGGGCAGGGCACCCCTCCAGCACCATGACCCGGTGTGAGGGCCTGTCACTCTTTCAATTGCCATGACCCGGGGTGTAGAGGGCTGAGCACTCGTTTAGCTCTATGACCAGGGGTGAGATAGGGCCTTCAGTGACTTGGAGTGTGAGGCCGGGTGCTTCCTCCATGATCCGTGGTGTGAGGGCCGGGCACTGCTGGGGTCCATGACCCCGGGGTTTGAGGCGGGCACCCCTTCAGTGAATCAGGGGGTGGCCAGACTTGCTTTCAGTGCGATGAACAGGGATGTGAGGGCCCGGCACCTCTTTAGTGACATGACCAGGTGTGAGGCCAGGCACCTCAGACATGACCCAGGGTGAGGACCGGGCAGGGGTGTGACGGCGGAGTGCATCCCTTCAGTGCCATGAACAGGGGTGTGAGGGCCAGGCACCCCTTAGTATGACCCGGGGTGTGAGGGCCAGGCACCTTGAGCCCATGACCAGGTTGTGAGAACTGGGCACCCCTTCAGTGCCATGACCGGAGTTGTGAGGGCCAGGCTCGCTGGTGCCATGACCCTGGGTGTGAGGCCGGGCACCCCTTTCAGTGCCATGAATAGGGTGTGAAACCCAGGCACCAACCTCTCACTGACCCGGAGTGTGAGGGGCCATCACCCCTTCAGTGCCATGACCTGGGGTGTCAGGGGCCAGGCACCCTCAGCACCCTTGACCCGGGGTGTGAGCCCGGGAACAAATTCAACCCCATGAACCGTGGTGTGAGGGCCAGGCACCCCTTTAGGTCCATGTCCCGGGGTGTGAGGGCCGTGCACCCTTTCAGTGCCATGACCTGGGGTGTGATGGCCGGGCTCCCCTTCAGTGACATGAAACGGGGTGTGAGGGCCGGGCACCCATTCCGTGCGATGAAACGGGGTGTGAAGGCCGGGCACCCCTACAGTGCTGCGAACCGGGGTGTGAAGGCCGGGCACCCCTTCACATGACCCGGGGTGTGAGGGTCGGGCACCCCTTCAGTGCCATGAATCAGGGTGTGAGGGTCGGGCACCCCTTCAGTGCCATGAATCGGGGTGTGATGGCCGGGCACCCCTATAGTGCTGTGAACCGGGGTGTGAGGGCCGGGCACCCCTTCAGTACCATGAATAGAGGTGTGAGGGCCGGGCACCCCTTCAGTGACACGACCCGGGGTGTGAGGGCCGGGCAGCCCTTTAGGTGCATGATCCGGGGTGTAAGGGCCATGCACCCCTTTAGGTCCATGACCCGGGGTGTGAGGGCCGTGAACCCCTTCAGTGACATGACCCGGGGTGTGAGGGCCGAGCACCCCGACAGAGCTATGAATCGGGGTGTGAGGGCCGGGCACCTATTCAGTGCCATGACCCGGGGTGTGAGGGCCGGGCACCCTTTCAGTGCCATAAATCGGGGTGTGATGCCCGGGCACCACTTCAGCTATATGACCCGTGGTGTGAGGACCGGGAACCGCTTCAACCCCATAACCCAGGGTGTGAGGGCCGGGCACCCCTACAGTGCTGTGAACCGGGGTGTGAGGGCCGGGCACCGCTGCAGCACCATGACCCTGGGTGTGAGAACCGGGCACCCGTTCAGTGCCATAACCCGGGTGTGAGGGCCGAGACTCCCCTTTAGTGCTGTGACACAGGTGTGAGGCCAGGCACCCCTTGATGACATGAGCCTGGGGTGTGAGGGCCGGGCAGCCTTTCAGTGTCATAAACCTGGTTGTGAGGATGGGCACCATTTAAGTGCCATGAAACAGGAGTGTGAGTGCCGGGCACCCATACAGTGCTTTGAAAAGGGTGTGTGGTCCGGGCCCTTCACATGAACCAGGGGTGTCAGGCCAGGCACCCCTCAGCACCATGAACCGGAGTGTGAGCCGGGCACCCCTCAACACCATGACCGGGGTGTGAGGGCCGGGCACCTTTCAGTGCCATAAAACGAGGTGTGAGGCCGGGCACCTTCACATGACCCGGGGTGTGAGGTGGGGCACCTTCAGTGAAATGAATCTGGGTGTGTGAGGGTCAGACTTACCTTCAGTGAAATGAATCGATTGTGAGGCTGGGCACCCCTTCAACATGACAGGGTGTTAGGGCCGGGTTCGATTTGGGGCACCCCATCAGCACCATGAATCGGGGTGTGAAGCCGGGCATCCCTTCAGCACCATGACCCGGGGTGTGAGGGCCAGGCACCCCTGCAGTGCCATGACCCGGGGTGTGAGGGACGGGCACCCCTCCAGCACCATGATACGGGGTGTGAGGGCCGGGAACCGCTTCAACCCCATGATCCGTGGTGTGAGGGCTGGGCACCCTTTAGGTCTATGACCGGGGGTGTGAGGGCTTTGCATCCTTTAAGTGCCATGACCCGGGGTGTGAGGGCCGGGGACCCTTTAGGTCCATTACCCTGGGTGTGAGGGCCAGGCACCCTTTCAGTGCCGTGACCCGGGGTGTGAGGGCCGGGCACCCCTTAAGGTCCATGACCCGGGGTGTGAGGGCCGTGCACCCTTTCAGTGCCATGAACCGGGGTGTGAGGGCCGGGCACCCCTTCTTTGTCATGAAACGGGGTGTGAGGGCCGGGCACCCTTTCAGTGCGATGAAATGGGGTGTGAAGGCCGGGCACCCCTACAGTGCTGTGAACCAGGGTGTGAGGGCCGGGCACCCCTTCAGTGCCATGAATAGGGGTGTGAGGGCCGGGCACCCCTTCAGTGACATGACCCGGGGCGTCAGGGCCGGGCAATCCTTTAGGTCCATGACCCGGGGTGTGAGGGCCGTGCACCCCTTTAGGTCCATGACCCGGTGTGAGGGCCGTGATCCCCTTCAGTGACATGTCCCGGGGTGTGAGGGCCGTGCACCCTTTCAGTGCCATGACCTGGGGTGTGATGGCCGGGCTCCCCTTCAGTGACATGAAACGGGGTGTGAGGGCCGGGCACCCATTCCGTGCGATGAAACGGGGTGTGAAGGCCGGGCACCCCTACAGTGCTGCGAACCGGGGTGTGAAGGCCGGGCACCCCTTCACATGACCCGGGGTGTGAGGGTCGGGCACCCCTTCAGTGCCATGAATCAGGGTGTGAGGGTCGGGCACCCCTTCAGTGCCATGAATCGGGGTGTGATGGCCGGGCACCCCTATAGTGCTGTGAACCGGGGTGTGAGGGCCGGGCACCCCTTCAGTACCATGAATAGAGGTGTGAGGGCCGGGCACCCCTTCAGTGACACGACCCGGGGTGTGAGGGCCGGGCAGCCCTTTAGGTGCATGATCCGGGGTGTAAGGGCCATGCACCCCTTTAGGTCCATGACCCGGGGTGTGAGGGCCGTGAACCCCTTCAGTGACATGACCCGGGGTGTGAGGGCCGAGCACCCCTTGGCGTTATGAACGGGGTAGAGGCCTGAGCACCTGACAGAGCTAAGTGAACCGGGTGGGAGGGCTGGGCACTTATTCAGGCTATGACCCGGGTGTGAGGGCCGGGCACTTCAGTGCCATGAATCGGGGGTGATGCCTGGGCACTACCAGCTCCATGCAAAATTATTGGTGGGAGGGGACTGGAAGCCTAACCCCATGACCCAGGGGTGGAGGGCTGGGCACCCCACAGTGCTGTGAACTGGGTGGAGAGGGTTGGGCACCACAGCACTGTCTCTGGGTGTGAGAACTGGCACCTGCTCAGTGCTGGGCGACCGGGGTGGGAGGGGCTGGCCCCTTTAGTGCCATGACCTGGGGTGAGGCTGGGCACCTTCAGTGACATGACCTAGGGTGTGAGGGTCAGGCACTTTTCAGTGTCATAAACCTGGTTAGAGGGGATGGGCACCCTTTGGGTGCTATGAAACGGGGTGAGTGCTGGAACCTATACAGTGCTTTTGAAAAGGGTGTGTGTGTCCGCGGCTCCCTTCACTTGACCTGGGGTGTTAGGGCTAGTGCCCCCCCTCCAGCACCAGCAGAACCGAGTGTGGAGCGCTGGCACCCCCTCCAGCACTGCACCTGGTGGGAGGGCCGGGCACTTTTCAGTGCTATAAAACGAGGTGTGTGAGGCTGGCACCCCTTCATATGACCCGGGGTGTGAGGGTCGGGCACCCCTTCAGTGAATGAATCTGTGAGGGTTGGCACCCCTTCAGTGAAATGAATCTGGTGTGAGGGCTGGGCACCCTTCATACCATGACCCAGGTGTTAGGGCCGGGCTGATTTCAGTGCCAAGTTATGAATCGGTGGGTGGTGGCGGGCACCCATCAGCACCATGACCTGTGGGGTGTGAGAGAGCCGGGAACCGCTTCAACCCCATGACCCGGAGTGTGAGGGCCGGGCACCCCTTCAGTGACATGACTCGGGTGTGAGGGCTGGGCACCCCTCTTGCACCATGACCTGGTGGGATGGCTGGGCACCACTTCAGCACCATGACCTGGTGAGGTTGCCAGGCACCCCCAGTGCCATGACCTGGAGTGTGGAGGAGCTGGGCACCCCTCAGCGGACATGACCTGCTGGGGGGTGTGGAGGGTTAAGACACTTCCTGCACCATGACACGGGGTGTGATGGCCGGGAACCGCTTTCCAACCCCCATGACCTGTGGTGTGAGGGCCGGGCACCCCTTTAGGTCCATGACCCGGGGTGTGAGGGCTGTGTACTTTATGCTATGACTCCCTGTGTGTGGGCCGCACCCCTTCAGTGTCATGAAACGGGAGGAGGGCCGGGCACCCTTTCAGTGCCATGAATCGGGGTGTGAATGCCGGGCACCCCTTCAGCACCATGACTAGCTAGACCCTTCAGTGCTGTGACCCGGGGGTGGGTGGCCGGGGCACCCCTTCAGGGACCTGACCCGGGGTGTGAGGGCCGGGCACCCTCCAGCACGGCGCGACCCGGGGGTGTGAGGGCTGTAGGCTTCAGTCCCCATGACCTGCGGGTGAGGGCCGGGCACCCTTAGGTCCATGGTCTGTGTGAGGGTCGTGGCACCTCTTCAGTGCCATGGACAGGGTGTGAGGGCTGGGCACCTTCAGTGAATGACCCGGGATGAGGGTTGGGCACCCTTTCTAGTGACATGACCCGGGTGGGAGTTGGCACCCCTCCAGCACCATGACCCGGGGTGTGAGGCTGTCGGGCACCCCAGTGTCATGAATCGGGGTGAGGGCTGCACCCTTTCAGTGCCATGAAACGAGGTGTGTGAGGGCCGGCACCTCACATGACCCGGGGGGTGGAAGGCTGGCACCCCTACAGTGTGTCATGAACGGGGTGAGGGTCAGCACCTTCAGTGCGATGAAACGGGTGTGAAGGCAGGGCACTCCTCAGTGTTGGGCGTAACCTGGGTGTGAGCGCCGGGCACCCTTCTACATGACTCCGGGGTAGTGAGGGTCAGGCACCCCTTTAGGTCTATGACCGGGGTGTGAGGGCTGTGAACCCTTCAGTGACATGACCCGGGTGAGGGCTGGGCACCTTCAGTGCCATGATTGGGGGTGGGCCGGGCACCCCCTCTTCAGTGACATGACCTGCACAGAAGCCATGCACTTCTTCCAGTGCCATGACCCGGGTGTGAGGGCTGGCACCCTTCAGTGTCATGAACTGGGGTGGAGGACTGGCACCCTTTCAGTGCCATGAATCGGGGGTGTGGAAGGCCGGGCACCCCTACAGTGCTGGGGTGTGAGGGGCTGGCACCCCTTCAGTGACATGACCAAGGCCAGGCTGGGCAACCTTCAGTGCTGGCGGAGCTGGGGTGTGAGGGCTGGCACCTTTAGTGCCATGAAAGAAATGTGAGGGCTGGGCACTTTACAGAGCTATGACCAGAGGAGGCCGGGCACCTCTTCACAGACACGGGGTGTGGAGGGGCCGGGATCCTTTCAAGGCCCGGGGTGTGAGGGCTGTGCACCCCAGAGCTATGAACCAGAGTAGGAGGCCGGGCACTCTTCAGTGACATGGCCAGGGGTATGAGGTGCGGGCACCTCTCCCAGCGCTGGGCGACCAGGGGTGTGAGGGCCTGACACTCTTCGAGAGCCATGACCCGCGCAGGGAGGGTTAGCCGGGCATACCTTCAGTGCCATGACCAGGGTGTGAGGAAGGTCGGTCACTCCCAGTGCCATGACCCGGGGTGTGATGGCCGATCCCTCCCTTCAGTGCCATGACCTGGGAGGTGAGGGCCGGGCACCTTGCTTAATCCTGGCGACCAGGGGTGTGAGGGCTGGATACCTTCAGTGCCATGGCCAGTGACGGCCAGGCACCGCTTCAGTGCCATGACCCGTGTGGAGGCTGGCACTCCTTTAGGGTCCATGACCCGTGTGAGGGCTGCACCCCTTCAGTAACATAAACCTGGGTGTGAGGCGGCACCCTTTTCAGTGTCATGAATCGGGGTGTAGATGGTCGGCACCCTTCTCAGCTCCAGCGACCCGTGGTGTGAGATTCCGGAACCGCTTCTAACCCTCTATGAACCAGGGGTGTGAAGGCCGGGCACCCTTAGGTCCATTACCTGGGGTGTGTGGGGCGTACCTTAGCATGTGACCGGGGTATGAGGGGCGGGCACCCCTCCAGCAGCCCCACGACCTGGGGGGTGAGGGCCTGTCACCCTTCAGTGCCATGACCTGTGGTGTGAGGGAAGGGCACCCCTTCAGCCCCATGACGGTGGGTGAGGGCCGGGCACTCGTTTAGCTCTATAACCAGGGGTGTGAGGGCTGACACCCTTCATGACATGATTCCGGGGTGTGAGGGCTGGAACCGTTTCAACCCATGACCTGTGGTGTGGCTGGCACCCCTTTAGGTCCATGACTGTGGAGGGTCAGCACCACTTCAGTGCCATGACCTGGGGTGTGAGGGCTGGGCACCCCTTCAGTGCGTCATGAACTGTGAGGGCCCGGCACCCTTTCTACGCGGGGCAGCCTGGGAGATCCGGGCACCCCTACAGTGCCGCGAACTGGGTGTGAGGGCCGGGCACCCTTCACATGACCCGGGGGAGGAGGGTCTGGCACCACTTCAGTGAAATGAATGGGGTGTGAGGGCTGCACCTTCAGCACCATGACCCAGAGTGTTAGGCCGGGCTCGATTTCAGTGCTAAGAATCGGGTGTGAGGGCTGGCACCCCATCAGCCATGACCCGTGTGGATGGCTGAACCACTTCAACCCCATGATCTGGGGTGTGTGAGGGCTGGCACCCTCAGGCATCATGACCTGAGGTGTGAGGGTTGGCACCTTTTCAGTGCCATGAATCGGGTGTGGAAAGCCGGCACCCCCTTCAGCACTACATGACCCGGGAGTAGGGAGGTCCAGGCACCTTCTGCGCAAGTGACCGGGTGGGGCTGGCACCCCTTCTGGTGACATGAATCTGGGGTGTGTGAGGCCTGGTACCTCTGCAGCACCTGGCGACCCGGTGTGTGAGGGCTGGAACCGCTTCACCCCATGACCCGGGGTTGAGGCTGCACCTTCAGTGCATTACAGAAATGGGGTGAGGCCGGGCACCCTTTCTGTGCTGCAACCGGGTGTGAAAGCCGGGCACCTTCAGACCCGTGTGAGGGCTGAACCACTTCAAACCCCATGACCCGTGTGGTGTGTGAGGGTCACAACTCTGAAGTCCATGACTGGGTGTGAGGGGTCGTGCACCCCCAGGAAAGCCATGACCTGAGGGTATGAGGGCCGTGGGGCACCCCTTCAGTGTCATGAAACGGGTGTGTGAGGGCCGGCACCCTTTCAGTGTGATGAAACGGGGGTGGAGGCTGGCACTCTGCCAGTGCTGCGAACTGGGGAAGGCTGGGCACCCCCCCAGAACCATGACCCGAGTGAGGGTCAGCACCCCTTCAGTGCCATGAACTGGGTGAGTACGGCACCTCTGAAAGTGACATGACCTGGGCAGATGGCCGGGCACCCTCTGAAAGACCATGGACCTGGGTGTGAGGGCCAGAATCGCTTCAACCCCATGACTGTGGGTGAGGCCGGCACCCCTTTAGTCCAGACCGTGTGAGGGTCATGCACCCCTTCAGTGCCATGAGCTGGCGAAGTGGAGGGCCGGGCACCCCTCAGTGCATTGGAAACAGGGTGAGGCTGGCATCTCTAGAGCTATGACCCTGGGTGTGAGGGCTGTGGGCATTTTTCAGTGATATGACCTGGGTAGGGGCTGAGCACCCCTTCAGTGACAGGACCCGGGGTGTGAGGCCGTGCACCCCTGCTGGTGTTATGAACCAGAGAGGGCACCCTTCAGTGACATGGCCAGGGGTATGAGGTGCGGGCACCCTCCAGCGCTGGGCGATCTACAGTGTGAGGGCCTGACACTCAGTGCTATGACCCGGAGGTGTGAGGGGAAGGGCACCCTTCACGCCCCATGACCCGGGGGTGAGGTCAAAACTGGCTTAACTCGGCGACCAGGTGAGGGCTGGGCATACCTTCAGTGCCATGGGTGTGAGAGCCAGCACCCAGTGCCATGACCTGAGGTGTGGTGTGTGGGCTGGCACCCCCTTTAGGTCCACAGACCCGGGGTGTGAGGCCGAAATCTTTAAGTGCTATGACCCCGGGTAGAGGGCTACAGCCGGGCACCTGCCAGAAACGGGTGTGAGGGCAGGCACCAACAGAGCTATGAACTGGGGAGGGCCGGACGCTTTTCACATGACACGGCGTGTGAGGGCCGGTCACATTTTCAGTGCCATGATCCAGGGTGTGAGGGCGAGCACCTGTTCAGTGCCATGACCCGGGGTGTGAGGGCCGGGCACCCTTCAGTGACATGACCTGAGGTGTCAGGGCAGGGCCCTTCAGTGCCATGGGCCGGGGTGAGGGGCGGGCACCCCTCTAGTGCCATGAAAAGGGGTGTTAGGGCCGGGGACCCTACAGAGGTATGAGCGGGGTGTAGCCGCGCACCCTTCACATGACACGGGTGTGAGGGCCGGGCACCCTTTCAGTGCCATAAATCGGGTGTGATGCCCAGGCAGCCCTTCAGGTCCATGACCCGTGGTGTGAGGACGGGAACGCTTCAACCCCATGACCCGGTAGTGAGGGCGGGCACCCCTTTAGGTCCATGACCCGGGGTGTGAGGGCCTGCACCCTTTAGGACATGACCCGGGGTGTGAGTGCCGGGCACTATTTCAGTGCAATGAAATGGGGTGAAGGCCGGGCAACCCTACAGTGCTGTGAACCTGGGTGTGCCTTTCACATGACCTGTGGAGGGCCGCGCACCCTCTGGCAGTGACCAGTGTGAGGGTTGGCACCTTCAGCACGATGAGCCGAGGTTTGAGGGCCGGGCTCGATTTCAGTGCCATGAATCGGGGTGAGAGAGCCGGGCACCCCTCCAGCACAATGACCTGGGGTATGAGGGCCGAGCACCCCTTCAGTGCTATGACCCGGCGTGTGAGGGCCGGGCACATTTTCACTGACATGACCCGGGGTGTGAGGGCCGGGCACCCCTTCAATGACATGACCCGGGGTGTGTGGGCCGGGCACCCTTTCAGTGCTATGACCCGGGGTGTGAGGGCCGGTCAGTTCTTCAGTTCCATGAACCGGGGTGTGAGGGCCGGGCACCCCTTCAGTGACATGACCCGGGGCGTCAGTGCCGGGCACCCCTTCAGTGCCATTAGCCTGGGTGTGAGGGCCGGGCACCCCTCTAGTGCCATGAAACGGGGTGTGAGGGCCGGGCACTCCTACAGAGCTATGAACCGGGGTGTGAGGGCCGCGCACCCCTTCACATGACACTGGTGTGAGGGACGGGCACCCTTTCAGTGTTATGAATCGGGGTGTGATGTCCGGGCAGCCCTTCAGCTCCATGACCCGTGGTGTGAGGACCGGGAACCGCTTCAACCCCATGACCCGGGTAGTGAGGGCCGGGCACGCCTTTAGGTCCATGACCCGGGGTGTGAGGGCCGTGCACCCCTTCAGTGACATGACCCAGGGTGTGTGGGCCGGGCACCCCTTCAGCACCATGACCCGGGGTGTGTGGGCCGGGCTCGATTTCAGTGACATGAATCGGGGTGTGAGGGCCGGCCACCCCTCCACCACCATGACCTGGGGAATGAGGGCCGAGCACCCCTTCAGTGCTATGACCCGGGGTGTGAGGGCCGGGCACAATTTCACTGACATGACCCGAGGTGTGAGGGCCGGGCATCCCTTCAATGACATGACCCGGGGTGTGTGGGGCGGGCACCCTTTCAGTGCCGGGGTGTGAGGCGGGCACCCCTTCAAGGTCACCATGACCCTGGGTGTGAGGGCGGGCACCTTCAGTCCACTTGTTGGGGTGTGAGGCCGGGCACTCGTTTGGGTCTATGACTTGGGGGTGTGAGGGCGGGCACTCGTTTGGAGTCTATGACCACTGGTGTGAGGCGGGGAACACCTTCCAGCACCATGGCCAGGATGGCTGGGAACCTGCCACTGCCATGACCCGGGAGGAGGGCCGAGCCAGTGATATGAAACGAGGTGTGAGGGCCGGGCACCTACAGAGCTATGAACCGGGGTGGAGGGCCGGGCACCCTTCACATGACACGGGGTGAGGGCGCACCTTTCAGTGCCATGACCTGGGGTGTGAGGGCGGCCTGATTTCAGTGCCATGAATCGGGGTGTGAGGGCCGGGCACCCTCCCCATGACCCAGGAGGCTGAGCACCCCTTCAGTGCTATCACCCGGTGAGGGGCTGGGCACCCTTTCAGTGACATGACCCGGGGTGTGGAGGCACCACTTCAATGACATGACACTGGTGTGTGGGCCGGGCACCCTTCAGTGCCATGACCCGGGTGTGAGGGCGGTCACTCCTTCAGTGCCATGACCCGGGGTGAGGGCTGGGCACCTTCAGCCCCATGACCCGGGAGGTCAAACCCCAGCCCCAGACCTGTGGTGAGGGCCGTGCATACCTTCAGTGCCATGGCCAGGGTGTGACGGCCGGGCCCTGACTGGTGCCATGACCCGGGTGAGGACCGAGCACCCCTCCAGCACCGTGGGCCTGGGTGACGGCCGGGCACCGCTTCAAGTGCCATGACCCGTGTGAGGGCAGGGAACCCCTTCCGTGCCATGAGTCGGCGTGTGAGGGCCGGGCACCCTTTCAGTGCCATGAACCTGGTGTGGGCCGGGCACCCCTTCAGCCCCGCGACCCGAGAGTAGGTCGGCCACCCGTTTAGGCTATAACCAGGTCTGTGAGGGCGGGCATACCTTCAGTGCCATGGCCAGGGAGTGTGACGGACGGCACCGCTCAGTGCCATGACCTGAAGAGCTGGCACCCTTCAGTGACATGACCCGGGGCGTCAGTAACGCACCCCTTCAGTGCCATTAGCCGGGGTGCCGAGCACCCCTTCAGCTATGACCCGGGTGTGAGGCCGGGCACATTTTTCTGACATGGCCCGGGAGGCACCCTTCAATGACATGACCCGGGTGTGTGGGCCGGGCACCCTTTCAGTGATATGACCCGGGGTATGAGGGCTGGTCACTCCTTCAGTGCCATGACCCGGGGTGTGAGGGCTGGCACCCCTTGAGTCCCATGACCCGGGGTGTGAGGGCCGGCACTCGTTTAGGTCTATGACCAGGGTGGTGAGGGCCGGGCACTTGTTTTGGTCTATGACCACGGTGTGAGGGCCGGGCACACCTTCAGTGCCATGGCCATCGGTGACGGCCGGGCACCGTTCAGTGCCATGACACGGGGTGTGAGGCCGAGCACCCCTTCAGTGACATGAAACGAGGTGAGGCCGGGCACCCTACAGAGCTATGAATGGGGGCCGTGAACCCCTTCACATGACACGGGGTGAGGGCCTCACCTTTTTTCAGTGCCATGTCCCGGGGTGTGAGAGCCGGGCACCTTTTCAGTGCCTTGACGCGGGGTGTGAGAGCCGGGCTCGATTTCAGTGCCATGAATCGGGGTGTGAGGGCCGGGCACCCCTCCAGCACCATGATCCGGGGTATGAGGGCCGAGCACCCCTTCAGTGCTATGACCCGGGGTTTGAGGGCCGGGCACCCTTTCAGTGACATGACACCGGGGTGTGAGGTCCAGGCACCCTTTCAATGACATGACCCCGGGTGTGTGGGGGCCGGGCACCCTTTCAGTGCCATAACCGGGGTGTGAGGGCCGGTCACTCCTTCAGTGTCATGACCGCGCAGGGCGGGCACACCTCAGCCCCAAGATCCGGGGTGAGGGCCGGGCACCCCTTCAGCCCCATGACCCGGGGTGTGAGGGCCGGGCACTAGTTTAGGTCTATGACCAGGGGTGTGAGGGCCGGGCACTCGTTTAGGTCTATGACCACGGGTGTGAGGACCGGGCACACCTTCAGTGCCATGGCCAGGGGTGTGACGGCTGGGCACCGCTTCAGTGCCATGAAACGAGGTGTGAGGGCCGTGAACCCCTTCACATGACACGGGGTATGAGGGCCGAGCACCCCTTCAGTGCTATGACCCGGGGTTTGAGGGCCGGGCACCCTTTCAGTGACATGACACCGGGGTGTGAGGTCCAGGCACCCTTTCAATGACATGACCCCGGGTGTGTCGGGGCCGGGCACCCTTTCAGTGCCATAACCGGGGTGTGAGGGCCGGTCACTCCTTCAGTGTCATGACCCGGAGTGCGAGGGCGGGGCACACCTTCAGCCCCAAGATCCGGGGTGTGAGGGCCGGGCACTCGTTTAGGTCTATGACCAGGGGTGTGAGGGCTGGGCACTCGTTTAGGTCTATGACCAGGGGTGTGAGGGCCGGGAACTCGTTTAGGTCTATGACCACGGGTGTGAGGACCGGGCACACCTTCAGTGCCATGGCCAGGGGTGTGACGGCTGGGCACCGCTTCAGTGCCATGAAACGAGGTGTGAGGGCCGTGAACCCCTTCACATGACACGGGGTGTGAGGGCCGGGCACCTTTTCTGTGCCATGACCCAGGGTGTGAGGGCCGGGCACCCTTTCAGTGCCATGAATCGGGGTGTGATGTCCGGGCACCCCTTCTGCTCAATGACCCGGTATGTGAGGGCCGGGCACCCCTCCAGCACCATAGCCCAGGGTGTGAGGACCGGGCACCCCTTCAGCACCATGGCCCGGGGTGTGACGGCCGGGCACCGCTTCAGTGCCATGACCCGGGGTGTGAAGGCCGGGCAACCCTACAGTGCTGTGAACCGGGGTGTGAGGGCCGGGCACCCTTTTCAGTGCCATGAATCGGGGTGTAGGGCCGGGCACCACTTTAGGTACATGACCCGGGGTGTGAGGGCCGGGCAAACCTTCAGTGCCATGGCCACGGGTGTGAGGGCCGAGCACCTCATCAGAGCCATGACCCGATGTGAGGGCCGGGTACCCCTTTAGTGCCATGAAATGGGGTGTGAGGCCGGGCACCCCTACAGAGCTATGAACCGGGGTGTGAGGGCCGGGCACTTCACATGACACGGGGTGTGAGGTCGGGCACCTTTTCAGTGCCATGACCTGGGGTGTGAGGGCAGGGTTCGATTTCAGTGCCATGAATCGGGGGTGAGGGGCCGGGCACCCTCCAGCACCATGACCCGGGGTATGAGGGCCGGCACCCCTTCAGTGCTATCACCCCAGGAGGAGGGCCGGGCACCCTTTCAGTGACATGACCAGGGTGTGAGGCCGGGCACCACTTCAATGACATGACACTGGGTGTGTGGGCCGGGCACCCTTTCAGTGCCATGACCCGGGGTGTGAGGCCGGTCACTCCTTCAGTGCCATGACCCGGGGTGTGAGGGCTGCACCCCTTCAGGCCCATGACCCGGGGTGAGGGCCAGGAACCCCTTCAGCCCCATGACCCGTGGTGTGGGGCCGTGCATACCTTCAGTGCTATGGCCAGGGGTGTGACGGCCGGGCACCTCTTCAGTGCCATGACCCGGGGTGTGAGGGCCAGGCACCCCTTCAGTGACATGACCCGAGGTGTCAGGGCAGGCCCCCTTCAGTGCCATGAGCCGGGGTGTGAGGGCCAGGCACCCTCTAGTGCCATGAAAGGGGTGTTTGGTCCGGGGACCCCTACAGAGCTATGAACTACCCTTTCCACAGACACGGTGTGAGGGCCGGGCACCCTTTCAGTGCCATGAATCGGGGTGTGATGGCCAGGGCAGCTCAGCTCCATGACCCGTGGTGTGAGGACCGGGAACCGCTTCAACCCCATGACCCGGCCACTTGACCGGGTGGTGAGCCGGGCACTGGAGTCCATGACCCGGGGTGTGAGGCCGTGCACCTTTAGTGACATGACCCGGGGTGTGAGTGCCGGGCACTCGTTTGGGTCTATGACCCAGGGGTGTGAGGCCGGGCACTTGTTTTAGTCTATGACCACAGGTGTGAGGCCAGGCACACCGCTTCAGTGCCATATTGGGGGTGTGACGGCCGGCACATGTACTTCAGTGCCATGACCCAGGGTGTGAGGCTGACACGCTTCAGTGACATGAAACGAGGTGTGAGGGCCGGGCACCCCTACAGAGCTATGAACCGCCGGGGTGTGAGGGCCGTGAACCCTTCACATGATGACTTACAGGTGTGAGGACTGGCACCTTTTCAGTGCCATGACCCAGGAGTGTGAGCCAGGCACTTGCCCTTTCAGTGCAGATCAGGGTGTGATGTCCAGAAGCACCCTTCTGCTCTATGACTTCCAGTATGTGAGGGCCAGGCGCACCCCTCCTTTCCTGCTTAGGGTGAGGACCGGGCACCTTCAGTGCCATGAGTCAGGGGTGTGAGGGCCAGGCACCCTTTCAGTGCCATGAATCAGGGGTGTAGGGCCAGGCACCACTTTGGAAGTACATGACCCGGGGTGTGAGGGCCGGAGCAAACCTTCAGTGCCATGGCCACGGAGGTGTGAGGCCAGGCCACCTCTTTAGTGCCATGAAATGGGTTTGTGAGGCCGGGGCACCCCTACAGAGCTATGAACCGGGGTGTGAGGGCCGGGCACCCCTTCATGACACGGGGGTGTGAGGGGCCAGGCACGCAGCACCAGTGCCATGACCTGGGGTGTGAGGGCCGGGCTCGATTTCCAGTGCCATGAATCGGAGTGTGAGGGCCAGGCACCCTCAACACCATGACCAGGGGTAGGGCCAGGCACCTTCAGTGCTATCACCCTGGGGAGTGAGGGCCGGGCACCCTTTCAGTGACGGACCCGGGGTGTGTGAGGCCAGGCACCACTTCAATGACATGACACACTGGGTGTGTGGGCCGGGCACCCTTTCGAATGCCATGACCCAGAGTGTGAGGGCCAGGGAAACCCCTTCAGACCCATGACCCCGTGGTGTGAGGGCCGTACTGCCTTCAGTGCCATGGCCAGGGGTGTGACAGCCGGGCACCACTCCAGTGCCATGACCCGGGGTGTGAGGGCCAGGCACCATCAGTGACATGACCCGAGGTGTCCAGGGCAGGGCCCCCCTTCAGTGCTGCCAGGCCGGGGTGTTGGGGCCGGGGACCCCTACAGAGCTATGAACCGGGGTGCTGGGGCGCGCACCCCTTCACATGACACGGGTGTGAGGGCCGGAGCACCCTTTCAGTGCCATGAATCAGGGGTGTGATGGCCGGGCACTTGTAGCTCCATGACCCGTGATGTGAGGACCGGGAACCGCTAACCCCATGACCCGGAGTGGGTGAGGCCAGGCACCTTGGGTCAGGCCAGGGGTGTGAGCCGTACCTTACTGACATGACGGGTGTGAGTGCCGGGCACTGTTCAGTGCCATGAGGCTAGGGTGTGAAGGCCAGGCAGCCCCTATAGTGCTGTAGACCGGGGGTGCAGCGAGGGCCGGGCACCCCTTTCACATGACCCGGGGTGTGAGGCCTTGCCCCTTCCAGTGCCGCAGATCAGGGTGTGAGGCCAGGCACCCCTTCCAGCACCATGACCCGGGGTTTGAGGCCGGGCTCGATTTCAGTGCCATGAATCAGGGGTGAAGGGCAGGCACCCCTCCAACACCATGACCTGGGGAATGCGAGGCCGAAACACCCCTTCAGTGCCCATAACCACCCGGGGTGTGAGGGCCGGGCACATTTTCACTGACATGACCCAGGGTGTGAGGGGCCAGGCACCCTTCAATGACATGACCCAGGGGTGTGTGGGCCGGGCACCCCTTTCAATGCTCTGACCTGGGTCTGAGGGCCAGTCAGTCCTTCAGTGCTATGACCTGGGGTGTCAGGGCCGGGCACCTTCAGTGACATGAACCGGGGCGTCAGGCCGGGCACCCCTTCGTGCCATTAGCCGGGGTGTGAGGGCCAGGCACCCTCTGGGTGATTGCCAGGCGGGGTGTGGTCAGGGCACTACAGAGCTATGAACCGGAGTGTGAGGGCGCACCCCTTCACATGACACGGGTGTGAGGACCGGAAGCCATCAACCCATGTTGGTAGTGAGGCCGGGCACGCTAGAGTCCATGACCCGGGGTGTGCAGGCTGTGCACCCTTCAGTGACATGACCCGGGGTGTGAGTGCCGGGAACTATTTCAGTGCCATGGAAATGGGGTGTCAGGCAGGAGCAGCCTACAGTACTGTGAACCGGGGTGTGAGGGCAGGCACCTTCACATGACCGAGGTGTGTGAGGCCAGGCACCCCTTCAGTCTTTCATGAATCCAGGGTGTGGGCCGGGCACCCCTTCAGCACCATGACCCAGGGTTTGAGGCCGGGCTCGATTTCAGTGCCATGAATCAGGTGTGATGTCCGGAGCACCCTTTCTGCTCCATGACCCGGTATGTAAGGCCCAGGGCACCCCTCAGCACCATAGCCCAGAGTGTGAGGGACCGTCACCCTCAGCATGGCCCGGGGTGTGACGGCCGGGCACCGCTTCGTGGCATGACCCAGGGGTGTGAGGGCCGAGGAACCTTCAGTGCCATGAGTCGGCGTGTGAGGCCGTTCACCCTTTCCAGTGCAATGAATCGGGGTGTGAGGGCCGGGCACCTTGTATGACCCGAGGTGTGGTCAGCCACCGTTTGGTCCTGTAGCAGGTCTGTGAGGGCGGGCACCTTCAGTGCCATGGCTAGGGTGTGACGGCGGGCACCGCCAGTGCCATGACCGGGTTGAGGCGAACTGCACCCCTTCAGTGACATGACCCGGGGCGTCGGTGCTGTTTGCTTCCAGTGCCATTAGCCGGGGTGTGAGGGCCGGGCACGCTAGTGCCATGAAACGGGGTGTGAGGCGGGCTAACAGAGCTATGAACCGGGGGTGTGAGGGCGGACGCCTTTTCATGACACGGCGTGTGAGGGCGGTCACATTTTCAGTGCCATGATCCAGGTGTGAGGGCCGAGCACCCGTTCAGTGCCATGACCCGTGTGAGGGCGGCACCCCAGTGACATGACCCGAGGTGTCAGGGCAGGGCCCCCTTCAGTGCCATGAGCCGGGGTGTGAGGGCCGGGCACCCCTCTCTAGTGCCATGAAAAGGTGTTAGGGCCGGGGACCCCAACAGAGGTATGAGCCGGGGTGTGAGGGCCGCGCACCCCTTCACATGACACAGGTGTGAGGGCCGGGCACCCTTTCAGTGCCATAAATCGTGTGATGCCTGGCAGCCCTTCAGGTCCATGACCCGTGGTGTGAGGACTGGGAACCGCTTCAACCCCATGACCCGGGTAGTGAGGCCGGGCACCCTTAGGTCCATGACCTGGTGTGAGGCCGTGCACCCCTGGTGACATGACCCGGGGTGTGAGTGCGGGGCACTATTTCAGTGCAATGAAATGGGGTGTGAAGGCCGGGCAACCCTACAGTGCTGTGAACCGGGGTGTGGGGCCGGGCACCCTTTCACATGACCCGGGGTGTGAGGCCGCGCACCTTCAGTGCCATGAATCGGGGTGTGAGGCAGGCACCCCTCAGCACGATGAGCCGAGGTTTGAGCCGGGCTCGATTTCAGTGCCATGAATCGGTGAAGGGCCGGCACCCCCCCAACCTGACCTGGGGTATGAGGGCGAGCACCCAGTGCTACCTGGTGTGAGGCCAGGCACATTTTCACTAACATGACCCGGGGTGTGAGGGCCGGGCACCCTTCAATGACATGACCCGGGTGTGTGGGGGCACCCTCAGTGCTATGACCCCGGGTGTGAGGCAGGTCAGTTCTTCAGTGCCAGACCAGGGGTGTGAGGCCAGGCACCCCTTCAGTGACTGACCCAGGGCGTCAGTGCCGGGGCTGCTGCAGCCTGGGTGTGAGGCCGGGCACCTCTGAGCATGAAGCAGGTGTGAGGGCCGGGCACCCTACCTATGAACCGGGGTGTGAGGCGCGCACCTTCACATGACCAGGTGTGAGGGACGGGCACACTCTCAGTGCCATGAATCGGGGTGTGATGGCGGGCAGCCCTTCAGCACCATCACCCGTGGTGTGAGGACGAGGATCACTTCGCTGACCCGGTAGTGGTGACACGCCTTTAGGTACATGACGGGTGTGAGGCCGTGCCTTCAGTGACATGACCAGGGTGGAGGCCAGGACCCCCTCAGCACCATGACCCGGGGTGTGTGGGCCAGGCTCGTTCAGTGACATGAATCGGGGTGTGGGCAGCCACCCTCCAGCACCATGACCTGGGGAATGAGGCGACATCATTACTGCATGACCCGGGGTGTGAGGCGGGCACATTCACTGACATGACCCGGGGTGTGAGCCGGGCATCCTTCAATGACATGACTCGGGGTGTGGGCCTGGCACCCTTTCAGTGCTTGACCCGGGTGTGAACCCCTTCAGTGCCTGACCCTGGGTGTGAGCCGCAGGCACCCCTTCAGTCCCATGACCCAGGGCCGGCACTCGTTGGTGTCTACACCAGGGGTGTGAGGGCCGGGCACTCGTTTGAGTCTATGACCACTGGTGTGGGAAGAGCCTTCAGTGCCATGGCCAGGGTGTGACGGCCGGGCACCGCTTCACTGCCATGACCCGGGGAGTGAGGCCGGCACCCCTTCAGTGATATAAACGAGGTGTGAGCCAGGCACCTACAGAGCTGAACCGGGGTGTGAGGCCGGGCACCCTTCACATTGAGGTGTGAGGGCCGGCACCTTTCAGTGCATGACCTGGGGTGTGAGGCCGGGCTCATTTCAGTGCCATGAATCAGGTGTGAGGCCGGGCACCTCCGCACCATGACTCGGTATGAGGGCCGGCACCCTTCAGTGCTTCCCCGGGTTGAGGGCCGGGCACCCTTTCAGTGACATGACCCGGGGGTGGGGCCGGGCACCACTTTGACATGACACTGGGTGTGTGGGCCGGGCACCCTTTCAGTGCCATGACCCGGGGGTGGGAGGCGTCCTCCTTCAGTGCCATGACCCGGGGTGTGAGGCTGGGCACCTCAGCCAGGTGTGAGGGCCGGGACCCTTCAGCCCCATGACCCGTGGTGTGAGGGCCGTGCAACTCAGTGCCATGGCCAGGGGTGTGACGGCCGGGCCCCGCATCAGTGCCATGACCCGGGGTGTGAGGCAGGCACCCTTCAGTGACATGACCCGAGGTGTGAGCAGGGTTCCCCTTCAGTGCCATGAGGCGGGGTGTGAGGGCCGGGCACCCTCTAGTGCCATGAAAAGGGGTGTTAGGGCCGGGGACCCCACAGAGCTATGAACCGGGGTGTGAGGCGCGCACCCCTTCACATGACGGGGTGTGGGGCCGGGCACCCTTTCAGTGCCATAATCGGGTGTGATGCCGGGCAGCCCTTCAGGTCCATGACCCGTGTGGTGTGAGACCGGGAACCGCTTCAACCCTGACCCGGGTAGTGGGGGGCACCCTTTGGAGTCCATGACCCGGGGTGTGAGGGCCGTGCACTAGTGACATGACCCGGGGTGTGAGTGTCGGGCACATTTCAGTGCCATGAAATGGGGTGTGAAGGCCAGGCAACCCTACACTGCTGTGAACAGGTGTGAGGGCCGGGCACCCTTTCACATGAAGGGGTGTGAGCCACCCCCTTCAGTGCTATGAATCAGGGGTGTGAGGCCCGGGCACCCCTTCAGCACCATGACCCAGGTTTGAGGCCGGGCTCGATTTCAGTGCCATGAATCAGGGTGAGGCCGGGCACCTCCAGCACAATGACCTGGGGTATGAGGCCGAGCACCCCTTCAGTGCTATGACCCGGGGGTGTGAGGGCCGGGCACATTTTCACTGACATGACCAGGGGTGTGAGGGCCGGCCACCCCTTCAATGACATGACCGGGGTGTGTGGGCCGACACTTTCAGTGCTATGACCGGGGTGTGAGGGCGGTCAGTTCTTCAGCCGGGGTGTGAGGGCCAGGCACCCCTTCAGTGACATGACCCGGGGCGTCAGTGCCGGGCACCCCTTCAGTGCCATTAGCCTGGGTGTGAGGGCGGGCGCACTCTGGTGCCATGAAACGGGGTGTGGGCCGGGCACCCCTACAGAGCTATGAACCGGGGGGTGAGGGCGCGCACCTCTTCACATTACACGGGTGTGGACGGGCACCCTTTCAGTGCCGATCGGGGTGTGATGGCCGGGCAGCCCTTCAGCTCCATGACCCGTGGTGTGAGGACGGGAACCGCTAACCCCATGACCGGGTAGTGAGGGCCGGGCGCTGGGTCCATGACCCGGGGTGAGAGGGCCGTGCACCTAGTGACATGACCCGGGGTGTGAGGGCCAAGCACCCCTTCACTTTCATGACCGGGTGTGTGGGCAGGCTGATTTCAGTGACATGAATCAGGTGTGTACTGACTGGGGAATGAGGCCGAGCACCCCTTCAGTGCTATGACCCGGGTGTGAGGGCCGGGCACAATTACTGACATGACCCGGGGTGTGAGGGGCCAGCTAATGACATGACCCGGGGTGTGTGGGCGGGCACCCTTTCAGTGCTATGACCCGGGGTGTGAGGCCGGTCACTCCTTCAGTGCCATGACCCAGGGTGTGAGGGCCGGAGCCTTCAGTCCCATGACCCGGGGTGTGAGCACCCCTTCAGCCCGCGGGTGTGAGGCCGGAACCCCTTCAGCCCCATGACCCGTGGTGTGAGGGCCGTGCATACCTTCAGTGCCATGGCCAGGGTGTGACGGCCGAGTACCGCTTCAGTGCCATGACCTGGGGTGTGAGGGCCTGGCACCCTTCAGTGACATGACCCGAGGTGTCAGGGCAGGGCCTTCAGTGCCGCAGGCGGGTGTGAGGCGGGCACCGCTCTAGTGCCATGAAAAGGGGTGTGAGGGCCGGGACCCCTAGAACCGGGGTGTACCCCTTCACATGACTCACAGGTGTGAGGGCCGTGCACCCTTTCAGTGCCATGAATCAGGGTGTGATGGCCGGGCAGCCTTTCAGCTCCATGACCGTGGTGTGAGGACGGGAACCCTTCAGCATGACCCGGTGGTGAGGGGCCGGGCACCTTTAGGTCCATGACCCGGGGTGAGGGCCGTGTGCACCCCTTCAGTGACATGACCCGGGGTGTGAGGGCCGGGCACCCTTCAGCACCATGACCGGGGTGTGTGGGCCGGAGGCTCGATTTCAAGTGACATGAATCGGGGTGTGAGGGCCAGCCACCCCTCCAGCACCATGACCTGGGAATGAGGGCGAGCACCCCTTCAGTGCTATGGGCAGGTGTGAGGGCCGGGCACAATTTCACTGACATGACCCGGGGTGTGAGGCCGGGCATCCTTCAATGACATGACCTGGGGTGTGTGGGGCCGGGCACCCTTTCAGTGCTTGACGGGGTGTGAGGCCGGTCCTCCTTCAGTGCCATGACCTGGGTGTGAGCGGACCCTTCAGTCCTATGACCCGGGGTGGGCCGAGCACTCGTTTAGGTCTATGACCAGGGTGTGAGGGCCGGGCACTCATGGTCACTGGTGTGAGGGCGGAACACCTTCGTGCCATGCAGGGGTGTGAGGGCCGGGCACCCATTCAGTGCCATGAATCGGGGTGTGAGGGCCGGGCACCCCTTCAGCACCATGACCCGGGGTGTGAGGGCCGGGCTCGATTTCAATGCCATGAATCGGGGTGTGAGGGCCAGGCACCGCCAGTCTCATGAATCCCGGGGTGTGAGGCCGGAGCTTGCTTCAACGCACCATGACCCAGGGGTGTGAGGGCTGGGCTCGATTTCAGTGCCATGAATCGGGGTGTGAGGGCCGAGCACCCCTCCAGCACCATGACCTGGGGTATGAGGCCCAAGCACCCCTTCAGTGCTATGACCCGGGGCGTGAGGGCCGGGCTTATTTTCACTGACATGACCCGGGGTGTGAGGGCCGGGCACCCCGTCAATGACATGACACTGGGTGTGTGGGCCGGGCACCCTTTCAGTGCCATGACCCGGGGTGTGAGGGCCGGTGACTCCTTCAGTGCCATGACCCGGGGTGTGAGGGCTGGGCACCCCTTCAGCCCCATGACCCGGGGTGTGAGGGCCGGGAACCCCTTCAGCCCCATGACCCGTGGTGTGAGGGCCGTGCATACCTTCAGTGCCATGGCCAGGGGTGTGACGGCCGAGCACCGCTTCAGTGCCATGACCCGAGGTGTCAGGGCAGGGCCCCCCTTCAGTGCCATGAGCCGGGGTGTGAGAGCCAGGCACCCCTCTAGTGCCATGAAAGGGGTGTTAGGGCCGGGGACCCCTACAGAGCTATGAACCGGGGTGTGAGGGCCACTCACCCCTTCACATGACACGGGTGTGAGGGCCGGGCACCCTTTTAGTGCCATGAATCGGGGTGTGATGGCCGGGCAGCCCTTCAGCTCCATGACCCGTGGTGTGAGGACCGGGAACCGCTTCAACCCCATGACCCGGGTAGAGAGGGCCGGGCACCCCTTTAGGTCCATGACCCGGGGTGTGAGGGCCGTGCACCCCTTTAGTGACATGACCCGGGGTGTGAGTGCCGGGCACTATTTCAGTGCCATGAAATGGGGTGTGAAGGCCGGGCAACCCTACAGTGCTGTGAACCGGGGTGTGAGGGCCGGGCACCCTTTCACATGACCCGGGGTGTGAGGGCCGCGCACCCCTTCAGTGCCATGAATCGGGGTGTGAGGGCCGGGCACCCCTTCAGCACCATGATCCGGGGTTTGAGGGCCGGGCTCGATTTCAGTCCCATGAATCGGGGTGAGAGGGCCGGGCACCCCTCCAGCACCATGACCTGGGGTATGAGGGCCGAGCACCCCTTCAGTGCCATAACCCGGGGTGTGAGGGCCGGGCACATTTTCACTGACATGACCCGGGGTGTGTGGGCCGGGCACACTTTCAGTGCTATGACCCGGGGTCTGAGGGCCGGTCAGTCCTTCAGTGCCATGACCCGGGGTGTGAGGGCCGGGCACCCCTTCAGTGACATGACCCGGGGCGTCAGTGCCGGGCACCCCTTCAGTGACATGACCGGGCGTCAGTGCCACACCTTCAATGACATGACCCGGGGTGTGGGGCCGAGCACTTTCCTGGTGCTGACCGGGGTGTGAGGCCGGTCAGTTCTTCAGTGCGCGGGGGTGAGGCCGGGCACCCTACAGAGCTATGAACCGGGGTGTGAGCACCTCTTCCATGGCGCGGGTGTGAGGACGGCACCCTTTTCAGTGCCAGGAAATCGGGGTGTGATGGCCGGCAGCCCTTCAGCTCCATGACCCGTGGTGTGAGGACCGGGGAACGCTTCAACCCCATGACCCGGGTAGTGAGTGCCGGGCACGCCTTTAGGTCCATGACCCGGGTGGGGCCATGCACCCCTTCAGGCGGTGTGGGCCGGCACCCCTTCAGCACCATGACCGGGGTGTGTGGGCGGGCTGATTTCAGTGACATGAATCGGGGTGTGAGGGCCGGCCACCCTCCAGCACTGACCTGGGAAGGGCGACACCCCTTTCAGTGCTATGACCGGGGTGTGAGGGCCGGGCACGGCTACTGACAGAGGGGTGTGAGCCAGGGCATCCTTCAATGACATGACCGGGGGTGTGGGCCAGGCACCAGTGCTATGACCGTGTGAGGGCGGTCACTCCTGTGCCATGACCCTGGGTGTGAGGGCCCTTCAGTCCCATGCCCGGGGTGTGAGGGGCCTGGCACCTTCAGTGACATGACCGAGGTGTAGGGGCAGGGCCCCATTCAGTGCCATGAGCCGGGTGTGAGGGCCGGGCACCTCTAGTGCATGAAAAGGGGTGTGAGGGCCGGGGCCCTACAGAGCTATGAACAGGGTGTGAGGGCCGCGCACCTTCTGCATGACACGGGTGTGAGGGCGGGCACCCTTTCAGTGCCATGGATCAGGGTGTGATGGCGGGCAGCCCTTCAGCTCCATGACAGTGGTGAGGACCGGGAACCGCTTCAACCCCATGACCCGGGTAGTGAGGGGCGGGCACCTATTTGTCCATGACCCGGGGTGTGTGAGGGCCGTGCACCCCTTCAGTGCCTACCTGGGGTGTAGGGCCGGGCTCGATTTCAGTGCCATGAATGGGTGTGAGGGCGGGCACCCTCCACTGCGGCAGGGGTATGAGGGCCGGGCACCCCTTCAGTGCCATGACCCGGGGTGTGAGGGCCAGGCACCCTTCAGCCCCATGACCCAGGGTGTGAGGCGGGAACCTTCAGCCCCATGACCGTGGTGTGAGGCCGTGCATATGCACTGGTGCCATGGCCAGGGTGTGGCGGCCAGTGCCATGGTGGCAGGGTGTGAGGCTGGCACCTTCAGTGTCATGACCCGAGGTGTCAGGGCAGGGCCCCCCCGTGCAGAGCCGGGGTGTGAGGGCCAGGCACCCCAGTGCCATGAGGGTGTGAGGCCGGGGACCCCTAGAGCTATGAACTGGGGTGTGGGGTGCACCTTGGGCGCAGGTGTGAGGGCGGATGCACCCTTTTCAGTGCCATGAATCAGGTGTGGCCGGGCAGCCTTCAGCTCCATGACCGTGGTGTGAGGACCGGGCACTTCAACCCTGACCGGGTAGTGAGGGCCGGGCACCTATTTGGTCCATGACCGGGGTGTGAGGGCCGTGCACCCCTTCAGTGCCATGCTGGGTGTGAGGCCGGGCTCGATTTCAGTGCCATGAATCAGGGTGAGGGCCGGGCACCTCCCGCACCATGACCCGGGGTATGAGGGCCAGGCACCCCTTCAATGCTATCACTGGGGGTGAGGGCCGGGCACCCTTTCAGTGACATGACCCGGGGTGTGAGGGCGGGCACCACTTCAATGACATGACAGGTGTGTGGGGCGGGCACCCCAGTGCCATGACGGTGGGGCGTCGCGCTTATGACCCGGGGTGGGGCTGGGCACCTTCAATGACCCGGGGTGTGAGGCCAGGGCCCCTTCAGCCCATGACCCGTGGTGTGAGGCCGTGCATACCTCCTTCAGTGCCATGGCCCGGGGTGTGACGGCCGGGCCCGCATCAGTGCCACTGACCCGGGGTGTGAGGGCCGGGCACCCCTTCAGCGGACATGACCCAGGTGTGGGGGCACGGTTCCCGCTTCAGTGCCATGAGCCAGGGGTGTGAGGGCCAGGCACCCCTCTGGAGTGCCATGAAAAGGGGTGTTAGGGCGGACCCCTACAGGGCTATTGAACCGGGGTGTGGGGCCGCCCTTCCTGACTTGCAGGGTGGGCGGGCACCCAGTGCCATAAATCGGGGTGTGATGCCCGGGCAGCCCTTCAGGTCCATGACCCGTGGTGTGAGGACCGGGAACCGCTTCAACCCCATTGACCGGGTAGTGAGGGCCGAGGCACCCCTTTAGGTCCATGACCCGGGGTGTGAGGCCGTGCACCCTTTATTGACATGACCTGGGTGGTGCCAGGCACTATTCAGTGCCATGAAATGGGGTGGAAGGCCGGGCAACCCTGGTGCTGTGACAGGGGTGTGGGGCACCTTCACGTTACCGGGTGTGAGGGCCACTCAGTGCCATGAATCTGTTTAGCAGGGACACCTTCAGCACCTGACCCGAGGTTTGAGGGCCGGGCTGGTTCGTGCCATGAATCAGGGTGAGGGCAGGCACCTCCAGCACAATGACCGGGGTATGAGGGCCGAGCACCCCTTCAGTGCTATAGGGTGTGAGGGCCGGGCATTTCACTGACATAGCCAGGGTGTGAGGGCGGGCACCCCTTCATGACATGACCTGGGCGTCAGTGCGGGCACCCGCCTGTAGCCTGGGTGTGAGGCGGGCACCCCTCTAGTGCCATGAGGCGGGGTGTGAGGGCGGGCACCCCTACAGAGCTATGAACCGGGGTGTGAGGGCCGTGCACCTCTTCACATGACACAGGGTGGGGACGGGCACCCTTTCAGTGCCATGAATCAGGTGTGATGGCTGGGCAGCCCTTCAGCTCCATGACCCGTGGTGTGAGGACGGGAACCGCTTCAGCCATGACCCGGTAGTGAGGGCCGGGCCTGGCCTCTAGGTCGGACCCGGGGTGTGAGGGCCTGCACCCCTTCAGTGACATGACCGGGGTGTGAGGGCGGGCACCCTAGCACCAGGCAGGGGTGTGTGACGGGCTCGATTTCAGTGACATGAATCGGGGTGTGGCGGGCCACCCCTCAGCACACCATGACCTGGGAATGAGGGCGAGCACGTGCTATGACCCGGGGTGAGGGCCGGGCACAATTTACTGACATAACCTGGGGTGTGAGGGGCGGGCATCTGACATGACCCCGGGGGTGTGGGCCGGGGCACCCTTTGGTGCTATGACCCGGTGGGGTGGGGGGCAGTCCCTCCTTAGGTGCCATGGGCCCTGGGGGTGAGGGCCGGGCACCCCTCCAGCACCATGGCCCGGGGTGTGAGGCCCGGGCACCCTTCCAGCACCATGGCCCTGGGTGTAAGGGACGGGCACCCCTTCAGTGTCAAGAACCGGGGTGTCAGTGCCGGACACCCCTCCAGCCCCATGACCCGGGGTGTGAGGGCCGGGAACCCCTTCAGCCCCATGACCCGTGGTGTGAGGGCCGTGCATACCTTCAGTGCCATGGCCAGGGGTGTGACGGCCGGGTACCGCTTCAGTGCCATGACCCGGGGTGTCAGGGCCGGGCACCCCTCTAGTGCCATGAAAAGGGGTGTGAGGGCCGGGGACCCCTACAGAGCTATGAACCGGGGTGTGAGGCCCGCGCACCCCTTCACATGACACGGGTGTGAGGGCCGGGCACCCTTTCAGTGCCATGAATCGGGGTGTGATGGCCGGGCAGCCCTTCAGCTCCATGACCCGTGGTGTGAGGACCGGGAACCGCTTCAACCCCATGACCCGGGTAGTGAGGGCCGGGCACCCCTTTAGGTCCATGACCCGGGGTGTGAGGGCCGTGCACCCCTTCAGTGACATGACCCGGGGTATGAGTGCCGGGCACTATTTCAGTGCCACGAAATGGGGTGTGAAGGCCTGGCAACCCTACAGTGCTGTGAACCGGGGTGTGAGGGCCGGGCACCCCTTCAGTGCCATGAATCGGGGTGTGAGGGCCTAGCACCCCTTCAGCACCATGACCCGGGGTGTGTGGGCCGGGCTCGATTTCAGTGACATGAATCCGGGTGTGAGGGCCGGCCACCCCTCCAGCACCATGACCTGGGGAATGAGGGCCGAACACCCTTTCAGTGCTATGACCCGGGGTGTGAGGGCCGGGCACAATTTCATTGACATGACCCGGGGTGTGAGGGCCGGTCACCCCTTCAATGACATGACCCGGGGTTTGTGGGCCGGGCACCCTTTCAGTGCTATGACCCGGGGTGTGAGGGCCGGTCACTCCTTCAGTGCCATGACCCGGGGTGTGAGGGCCGGGCACCCCTTCAGTCCCATGACCTGGGGTGTGAGGGCCAGGCACTCGTTTAGGTCTATGACCAGGGGTGTGAGGGCCGGGCACTCGTTTAGGTCTATGACCACGGGTGTGAGGGCGGGGAACACCTTCAGTGCCATGGCCAGGGGTGTGACGGCCGTGCACCGCTTCAGTGCCATGACCCCGGGTGTGAGGGCCGAGCACCCCTTCAGTGACATGAAACGAGGTGTGAGGGCCGGACACCCCTACAGAGCTATGAACCGGGGTGTGAGGGCCGGGCACCCATCTAGTGCCATAGGGTGTGAGGGCGGGGACTACAGGCTTTGAACCGGGGTGTGAGGGCGCGCACCTTCACATGATTCGAGGTGTGAGGCCGGGCACCCTTTCAGTGCCATGAATCAGGATGTGATGGCCGGGGCGGCCTTCAGCCCATGACCGTGTGAGGACCGGGAACCGCTTCAACCCCATGACCGGTAGTGAGTGGAGTCCATGACCCGGGGTGTGAGGCCGTGCACCCCTTCAGTGCGACCTGGGGTGTGAGGGCGGGCTCGATTTCAGTGCAATGAATGGTGGGGGGCGGGCACCCCTCCGCGGCCGGGTATGAGGGCCGGGCACCCCTTCAGTGCCATGACCCGGGGGTGTGAGGGCCAGGCACCCCTTCAGCCCCATGACCCAGGGTGTGTGGGCCGGGAACCCCTTCAGCCCCATGACCCGTGGTGTGAGGCCGTGCATACCTTCAGTGCGCGGCGGGGTGTGACGGCCGGGTACCGCTTCAGTGCCATGACCCGGGGTGTAGGCGCCTGGCACCTTCAGTGACATGACCCGAGGTGTCAGGGCAGGGCCCCTTCCAGTGCCATGAGCCGGGGTGTGAGGGCCGGGCACCCCTCTAGTGCCATGAAAGGGGTGTGAGGGGGCAGGACCTAGAGCTATGAACAGGGTGTGAGGGCCGCACCCTTCACATGACACAGGGTGTGAGGGCGGGCACCCTTTCAGTGCCATGAATCAGGGTGTGATGGCCGGCAGCCCTTCAGCTCCATGACGTGGTGTGAGGACCGGGAACCGCTTCAACCCCATGACCCGGTAGTGAGGCCGGGCACCTGACTGAGTCCATGACCCGGGGTGTGAGGGCGTGCACCCCTTCAGTGCCATGACCTGGGGTGTGAGGCGGGCTCAGTGCCATGAATCGGGGTGTGAGGGCCTGGCACCCCTCCCCGCCATGACGGGGTATGAGGGCGGGCACCCCTTCAGTGACATGACCGGGTGTGAGTGCCGGGCACTTTCAGTGCCGCTGAAAGGTGAGGCCGGCACCGCTTCAGTGCCATGACCTGGGGTGAGGCCCGGCACCCCTTCAGTGACTATGACCCGGGTGTGAGGGCCGGGCACCCGCACCATGACGGCGGGGTGTGGGCGGGCTCGATTTCAGTGACATGAATCGGGGTGTGAGGGCCAGCCACCCCTCCAGCACCATGACCCGGGGAAAGAGGGCCGACCACCCCTTCAGTGCTATGACCGGGTGTGAGGCCGAGGCACAATTTCACTGACATGACCCGGGGTGTGAGGCCGGGCATCCTTCAATGACATGACCCGGGTTGTGGGCGGGCACCCTTCAGTGCTGCGGGGTGTGAGGGCCGGTCACTCCTTCAGTGCCATGAACCTGGGTGTGAGGGCCGGGCACCCCTTCAGTCCCATGACCCGGGGTGTGAGGGCTGGAGCACTTTTAGGTCTATGACCAGGGGTGTGAGGGGCGCACTCTGTTTGGATGGCCTGACCACTGGTGTGAGGCGGGAACACCTTCAGTGCCATGGCCCAGGGGTGTGACGGCCGGGCACCAGTGCCTGATGACCCAGGTGTGGCGAGCACCCCTTCAGTGACTGATGTGAGGCGGGCACCCTACAGATTTGAACCGGGGTGTGAGCGGGCACCTTCACATGACTGCGGTGTGAGGCGGGCACTTTCAGTGCCTTAACCTGGGGTGAGGCCGGGCTCGAATTCAGCGCCATGAATCGGGTGTGAGGTGGACCTTCAGCACCATGACCATGGGTATGAGGCCGTGCATACCTTCAGTGCCATGGCCAGGGTGTGACGGCCGGGTACGCTAGTGCAAGCGGGGTGGCCTGGCACCCCATGACATGACCCGAGGTGTCAGGCAGGGCCCCTTCAGTGCCGCCAGGGAGGTGAGGGCCGGGCACCCCTCTACTGCCATGAAAAGTCGTGTGAGGGCCGGGGACCCCTACAGAGCTATAAACCGGGGTGTGAGGGCTGCGCACCCTCTTCATGACACGGGTGTGAGGGCCGGGCACCCCAGTGCCATGAATCGTGTGATGGCCGGGCAGCCCTTCAGCTCCATGACCTGTGGTGTGAGGACCGGGAACCGCTTAATCCCATGACCAGGTAGTGAGGGCTGGGCACCCATTTAGGTCCATGACCCGGTGAGGGCTGTGCACCCCTTCAATGACATGACCCGGTGGTGAGTGCCGGCACTATTTCAGTGCCATGAATGGGGTGTTAAGGCAGGCAACTCTGTGCTGTGAACTGTTTGAGGGACGGGCACCACATGACCCGGGGTGTGAGGGCCGGGCACCCTTCAGTGCCATGAATCGGGGGTGAGGCTGGCACCCCTTCAGCACCGACCCGGGGTTTGAGGCCGGGCTCGATTTCAGTGCCATGAATCCTGGTAGAGGGCCGCACCCTTCAGCCCCATGACCCGAGGTGTGAGGGTCGGCCACCCGTTTAGGTCTATAACCAGGTCTGTGAGGGCCGGGCATACCTTCAGTGCCATGGCCAGGGAGGCGACGGACGGCACCGCTCAGTGCCATGACCCGGGGTGAGAGGGCCGGGCACCCTTCAGTGACATGACCCGGGCGTCAGTACCAGGCACCCCTTCAGTGCCATTAGCCGGGGTGTGGAGGGCCGAGCACCCCTTCAGTGCTAAGGACTGGGGTGTGAGGGCGGGCACATTTTCACTGGCATGACCCGGGGTGGGAGGTCCGCACCCCTTCAATGACATGACCTGGTGTGTGGGCCGGGCACCCTTTCAGATATGACCCGGGGTGTGAGGGCCGGTCACCCTTCAGTGCCATGACCCGGTGTGTGAGGGCCGGGCATTCCTTCAGTCCCATGACCCGGGGTGTGTGGGGCTGGCACTCGTTTAGGCTCTATGACCAGGGGTGTGAGGGCCGGGCACTTGTTTTGGTCTATGACCACGGGTGTGAGGGCCGGGCACACCTTCAGTGCCATGGCCAGGGGTGTGATGGCCGGGCACCGCTTCAGTGCCATGACACGGGGTGTGGAGGCCGGAGCACCCCTTCAGTGACATGAAATGAGGTGTGAGGGCCGGGCACCCCTACAGAGCTATGAACTGGGGTTTGAGGGCCGTGAACCCTTCACATGACACGGGGTGTGAGGGCCTGGCACCTTTTCAGTGCCATGACCCAGGGTGTGGAGGGCTGGCACCCCTTCTGCTCCATGACCCGGTATGTGAGGGCTGGGCACCCCTCCAGCACCATAGCCCAGGGTGTGAGGACCGGGCACCCCTTCAGCACCATGGCCCGGGTGTGTGACGGCTGGGCACCCCAGTGCCATGACCCGGGTGTGAGGCCGGGCACCACTTTAGGTACATGACCCGGGTGTGAGGGTTGGGCAAACCTTCAGTGCCATGGCCACGGGGTGAGGGCTGGTCACCCTTCTAGGCGACCCGGGGTGTGAGGGCTGGGCACCCTTCAGTCACATGACCCGTGGTGTGAGGGCCGGGCACCTGTTTAGGTCCATGACCAGGGTGTGAGGGCCGGGCACTTGTTTGGTCTATGACCACGGGTGGAGGGCCGGGTACACCTTCAGTGCCATGGCCAGGGTGTGACGGCTGGGCACCGCTCAGTGCCATGACTCGGGGTGTGAGGGCCGAGCACCCCTTCAGTGACATGAAACGAGGTGTGAAGGCCGGGCACCCCTACAGAGCTATGAACCGGGGTGTGAGGGCCGTGAACCCTTCACATGACACGCGGGGTGTGAGGGCCTGGCACTCAGTGCCATGACCCAGGGGGTGAGGGCAGGGCACCCTTTCAGTGCCATGAATCGGGGTGTGGATATCCGGCACCCTTCTGCTCCATGACCGGTATGTGAGGCCGGGCACCCCTTTAGGTACATGACCCGGGGTGAGTGCCGGGCAAACCTTCAGTGCCATGGCCACGGGGTGTGAGGGCCGGTCACTCCTTCAGTACCATGACCCGGGGTGGGGCCGGCACCCTTCGAGTCCCATGACCAGGGTGTGGGGGCCGGGCACTCTTTGGTCTATGACCACGGGTGTGAGGGCCGGACACACCTTCAGTGCCATGGCCAGGGGTGTGACGGGCGGGAACCGCTTCCAGTGCCATGACCCGGGGTGTGAGGGTCGAGCACCCTTCAGTGACATGAAACGAGGTGTGAGGCCGGGCACTCCTACAGAGCTAAGTGAACCGGGGTGTGAGGGCCGTGAACCCTTCACATGACACGGGTGTGAGGGCCGAGCACCCCTTCAGTGCTATGACCCGGGCTGTGAGGGCCGGGCACATTTTCACTAACAGGAAACGGCGTGTGAGGCGGGCACCCCTTCAATGACATGACCGGGGTGTGAGGCCGGGCACCCCTCCAGCATGGCCCAGGGTGTGAGGACCGGGCACCCCTTCAGCACCATGGCCCGGGGTGTGGCGGGCGGGCACATGCTTCAGTGCCATGACCCGGGGTGTGAGGCCAGCACACTCAGTGCCATGGAGTCGGGGAGTGTGAGGCCGGGCACACTTTCAGTGCCATGAATCGGGGTGTAGGGCCGGGCACCACTTTAGGTACATGACCCGGGGTGTGAGGGCCAGGCAAACCTTCAGTGCCATGGCCACGGGTGCGAGGGCCGGGCACCTCATCAGTGCCATGACCCGGGATGTGAGGGCCGGGTACCCCTTCAGTGACATGACCCGGAGTGTGAGGGCCTGGCACCCCTTTAGTGACATGACCCGGGATGTGAGGGCCGGGCACCCTTTCAGCATCATGACCCTGGGTGTGAGGGCCGGACACCCCTTCAGCACCATGGCCCGGTGTGTGAGGGCCGGGCACCCCTTCAGTTCCATGAACCGGGGTGTGAGGGCCAGGCACCCCTCCAGCACCATGGCCCGGTGTGTGAGGCCCGGGCACCCTTCCAGCACCATGGCCCGGGGTGTAAGGGACGGGCACCCCTTCAGCGTCAAGAACCGGGGTGTCAGTGCCGGACACCCCTCCAGCCCCATGACCCGCGGTGTGAGGGCCGGGAACCCCTTCAGCCCCATAACCCGTGGTGTGAGGGCCGTGCATACCTTCAGTGCCATGGCCAGGGGTGTGACGGCCGGGCACCGCTTCACTGCCATGACCCGGGGTGTGAGGGCCGGGCACCCCTTCAGTGACATGACCCGAGGCGTCAGGGCAGGGCCCCCCTTCAGTGCCATGAGCCGGGGTGTGAGGGCCGGGCACCCCTCTAGTGCCATGAAAAGGGGTGTTAGGGCCGGGGACCCCTACAGAGCTATGAACCGGGGTGTGAGGCCGCGCACCCCTTCACATGACACGGGTGTGAGGGCCGGGCACCCTTTCAGTGCCATGAATCGGGGTGTGATGCCCGGGCAGCCCTCCCAGCTCCATGACCCGTGGTGTGAGGACCGGGAACCGCTTCAACCTCATGACCCGGGTAGTGAGGGCCGGGCACCCCTTTTGGTCCATGACCCGGGGTGTAAGGGCCGTGCACCCCTTTAGTGACATGACCCGGGGTGTGAGTGCCGGGCACTCGTTTAGGTCTATGACCAGGGGTGTGAGGGCCGGGCACTTGTTTTGGTCTATGACCACGGGTGTGAGGGCCGGGCACACCTTCAGTGCCATGGCCAGGGGTGTGACGGCCGGGCACCGCTTCAGTGCCATGAACCGGGGTGTGAGGGCCGAGCACCCCTTCAGTGACATGAAACGAGGTGTGAGGGCCGGGCACCCCTACAGAGCTATGAACCGGGGTGTGAGGGCCGTGAACCCCTTCACATGACACGAGGTGTGAGGGACTGGCACCTTTTCAGTGCCATGACCCAGGGTGTGAGGGCCGGGCACCCCATAAGTGACATGAACCGGGGTTTTAGGGCCGGGCACCCCTTCAGTGACATGAAACGGGGTGTGGGGGCAGGGCATCCCTACAGTGTTATGAACCGGGGTGTGAGGGCCGGGCACCCTTTCACATGACCCGGGGTGTAAGGGCCTGGCACCCCTTCAGCACCATGCCACGGGGTGTGAGGTCGTGCACCCTTGTGACCTCTTAACCCGGGATGTGAGGGCCAGGCACCCCTTCAGTGCCATGACCCGGGGTGTGAGGGCCAGGCACCCCTTCACATGACAGGGGTAGGGCCAGGCACCTTTTCAGTGCCATGACCTTTGGTGTGAGGCCGGGCTGATTTCAGTGCCATGAATCGGGTGTGAGGGCCGGGCACTCTCCAACACCATGACCCGGGTATGAGGGCCGGCACCCTTTCAGTGCTATCACCCTGGGAGTGAGGGCGGGCACCCTTTCAGTGACAGGACCCGGGGTGTGAGGCCGGGCACCACTTCAATGACATGACACTGGGTGTGTGGGCCGGGCACCCCTTCGGTGCCATGACCAGGGTGTGAGGGCCAGGAACCCCTTCAGCCCCTTGACCCGTGGTGTGAGGGCCGTGCATACCTTCAGTGCCATGGCCAGGGGTGTGACGGCCGGGCACCCTTGTCAGTGCCATGACCCGGGGTGTGAGGGCCGGGCACCCCTTCAGTGACAGGTGTCAGGGCAGGGCCCCCTTCAGTGCCATGAGCCGGGGTGTTGGGGCGGGACCCCTGGGAGCTATGAACCGGGGGTGTGAGGGCGCACCCCCTTCACATGACACAGGTGTGAGGCCGGGCACCCTTTCAGTGCCATGGATCGGGGTGTGATGGCCGGGCAGCCTTCAGCTCCATGACCCGTGATGTGAGGACCGGGAACCCTTCAGCCCCATGACCCAGGTGGTGAGGGCCGGGCACCTCTTCGGGTCCATGACCCGGGGTGTGAGGGCCGTACGCTAGTGACATGCCAGGGGTGTGAGTGCAGGCACTATTTCAGTGCCATGAAATGGGGTGTGAGCCAGGCAACCCTACAGTGCTGTTAACCGGGTGTGAGGGCCGGGCACCTTTCACATGACCCGGGGGTGTGAGGCGCGCACGCCCCAGTGCACTGAATCAGGGGTGTGGGGGGCACCCTTTCCATGCCCAGGGTGTGAGGGCCGCGCCCCTTCAGTGCCATGAATCAGGGGTGAGGCCAGGCACCTTCCTTTCTGACGCCGGGGTGTGAGCCGGGCTCGATTTCCAGTGCCATGGATCAGGGGTGAGAGGGCAGGCACCCTCAGCACCATGACCTGGGGTACGGGCCGAGCACCTTCAGTGCCATAACCAGGGGTGTGAGGGCCGGGCACATTTTCACTGGCATGACCCGGGGTGTGAGGGCCGGGCACCCCTTCAATGACATGACCCGGGGTGTGTGGGCCGGGCACCCTTTTCAGTGCTATGACCCGGTCTGAGGGCCGGTCAGTCCTTCAGTGCCATGACCCGGGGTGTGAGGGCCAGGCACCCTTCAGTGGCTATGAACCGGGGGTCAGTGCAGGCACCCCTTCAGTGCCATAAGCCTGGGGTGTGAGGCCGGGCACCCTCTAGTGCCATGAAACAGGGTGTGAGGTCCAGGCACCCCTACAGAGCTATGAACCGGAGTGTGAGGCCGCGCCCCCTTCACATGACACAGGTGTGAGGACCGGGAGCCGCTTCCACCCCTGACCGGGTAGTGAGGGCCGTGCACCCCTTCTGTGACATGACCCGGGGTGTGAGTGCAGGCACTGTTTCAGTGCCATGAAATGGGGTGTCAAGGCCAGGCAACCCTACAGTGCTGTGAACCGGGGTGTGAGGGCAGGCCACCCCTTCACATGACCGGGGTGTGAGGGCGGGCACCCCTTCAGTGCCATGAATGGGGTGTGATGTCAGGGCACCCTTTCTGCTCCATGACCCGGTATGTGAGGGCCAGAACCCTCAGCACCATAGCCCAGGGTGTGAGGACCGTCACCCTCCAGCACCAAGGCCGGGGTGTGACGGCCGGGCACGCTTCAGTGCCATGACCCGGGGTGTGAGGCAGGAACCTTCAGTGCCATGAGTGTGTGAGGGCAGGGCACCCTTCAGTGCAATGTAATCAGGGTGTGAGGCCGGGCACCCCTTCAGCCCCTGACCCGGGTGTGGTCAGCCACTTTTGGTCTATCTCTGGTCTGTGAGGGCGGGCATGCCTTCAGTGCCATGGCCAGGGGTGTGACGGCCGGGCACCTCGCCAGTGCCATGGCCAGGGGTGTGACGGCCGGGCACCCCTGGTGCCATGAAAGCAGGGTGTGAGGGCCAGGCACTAACAGAGCTATGAACCAGGGTGTGAGGGCCGGGCGCCTTTTTTTCATTTGACCACGGCGTGTGAGGGCAGTCACCTTTTTCAGTACCATGACCCAGGGTGTGAGGGCCAGGCACCCTTTCAGTGCCATGAATGGGGTGTGATGTCAGGCACCCTTCTGCTCCATGACCGGTATGTGAGGACTGGCTCGATTTCAGTGCCATGAATCAGGGTGTGAGGCAGGCACCCTCCAGCACCATGGCCTGCGGTATGAGGGCCGAGCACCTTCAGTGTTATGACCCGGGGGTGAGGGCCGACTTTATTTCAATGGCATGACCCGGGCTGTGTGGGCGGGCACACTTTCAGTGCTATGGCCGGTGTGAGGGGCCGGTCACTCCTTCAGTGCCATGACGGCCGGGGGTGAGGGGCCGTGCATACCTTCAGTGCACCGACGGCCAGGGGGTGTGACAGCCAGGCTCCATCAGTGCCATGACCCGGGGTGAGGCCGCGCCTTCACGCAGGTGTGGTCAGGCACCCTTCAGTGCCATGAATCAGGGGTGTGATGGCCAGGCAGCCTTCAGCTCCATGACCCGTGGTGTGAGGACCGGGGAACCACTTCAACCCCATGACCCAGGTAGTTAGGGCCAGGCACTAGGTCCATGACCCGGGGTGTGATGCAGTGCACCCTCAGTGACATGACCCGGGGTGTGAATGCAGGCACTATTTCAGTGCCATGAAATGGGGTGTAAGGCGGGGCAACACAGTGCTGTGAACCGGGGTGTGAGGGCCGGGCACCCTTCAGTGCCATGGATCGGGTTGTGAGGGCCGGAAACCCTTCAGCACCATGACGGGTGTGAGAGCCAGGCTCGATTTCAGTGCCATGAATCTGGTGTGAGGGCCGTGCATATCTTCAGTGCCATGGCCAGGGTGTGACCCGGGCACCATCAGTGCCATGACCACCCCTCCAGCACCATGACCCAGTGTGAGGCGGGCACTTGTCCAATGCCATGAACGGGGGTGTGGGCGGGCACCCTTCAGTGCTATGAAACAGGGTGTGAGGCCAGGCACCCCCTTCAAAGACATGACCTGGAGTAGTGGGCGGGCACCCTTTCCAGTGCCATTAAGCAGGGTGTGAGGGCGGGCTCGATTTAGTTCCATGAATCCAGGGGTGTGAGGGCCAGAGCATCCCTCAACACAAAATACCGGGAGTATATGGGCGGGCACCCCTTCAGTGCTATGACCGGGGTAGGGGCCAGGCACCCTTTCAGTGGCTGACCCGGGTGTGATGGCCAGGCACCCCGCTCAAAGTCATGACGGGAGTGTGGGCGGGCACCCTTTCAGTGCCATGACCCTGGGTGTGAGGCAGACTCGAGTTCAGTGCCATGAATGGAGGTGTGAGGCGGGCACCACTCTAGCACCATAATCTGAGGATATAAGGGCGGGCACCTTCAATGACACTTGACCCAGGGTGTGTTGCCGCGTACCCGTTCAGGTCTATAACCAGGGGTGTGAGCCGGGCACCTTCAGTGCCATGGCCAGGGTGTGACAGCCAGGCACCCCTTCAGTGACATGACCGGGTGTGAGACTTGGGCACTATTTCAGTGCCATGAAATGAAGTGTGAAGGCCAGGCAGCCTGATGCTATGAACAGGGTGTAGAGGATGGGCATCCTTCACATGACCAGGTGTGAGAGGCGGGCACCCCTTCAGTGCCATGAATCGGAGTGTGAGACCAGGCACCCTACAGCACCATGACCTGGGGTATGAGGCCGAGCACCCCTTCAGTGCTATGACCCGGGGTGGGAGGGCCAGGCACCCTTTCAGTGACATGAACTGGGGTGTGAGGGCCGTTAACCCCTTCAATGACATGACCCAGGGGTGTGTGGGCAGACACCGTTTGGGTCTATGACCAGGGGTGTGAGGGCAGGAACCGTTGAGTGACATGACCCGGGGCGTCAGGACTGCCTCAGTGCCATGAGCCGGGTGTGAGGGCTGCACCCCATCAGTGCCAGAAGCAGGGTGTGAGGTGCAGGGCACCCCATCAGTGCCAAGAAACAGGGGTGTGAGTCTTGGGCACCCCTTCACATGACCCGGGGTGTGTTCACCGGGCACCCATTCCAGTGCAATGAATCGGGGGTGTGAGGGCGCGCACCCCTTCAACACCTGTGACCCCAGCAGGTGTGAGGGCTGGGCATGATTTCAGTGCCATGAATCAGGGTGTGAGACCCAGGCACCCCTCTAGCACCATGACCCGGGGGTATGAGGCCGGGCACCCCTTGAATACTATGACCGGGGGTGTGAGGCGGGCACCCTTTCAGTGACATGACCCAGGGGTGTGAGGACGGAAGCCCTTCAATGACATGAACCTGGAGTGTGTGGGCCAGGCATCCTTTGAGTGCCATGACCCAGTGTGTGAGCCAGTCACTCCTTCAGTGCCATGACCCAGGATGTGAGGCCAGGCAGCCCTTCAGCACTATGATCCAGGTGTGAGGCCGGGCTCGGTTGTTCAGTGCCAGAATCCAGGGTGTGAGTCGGGCACCCCTCAACATCATGACCCAGGTTTATGAGGCCGGGCACACCTTCAGCCATGGCCGGGGTGTGTGGCTGGGCACGCTCAGTGCCATGACCAGGTGTGGGCCAGGCACCCCTTCAGTGACATGACAAAGGGGCATCAGGGCCGGGCACCCCTTCAGTGCCAGGCCAGGGGTGTGTGGGCCGGAGCACTCCTTCAGTGCCATGAAACAGGGTGTGAGGGCGGACACCCCTACAGAGCTATGAACCCCGGGGTGTCAGGGCATGGCACCCCTTCACATGGCTGCAGGAGTGTGAGGCCCAGCACCCTTTCAGTGCACGGAGAATCAGGTGTGATGGCCAGGCACCCCTTCAGGCTCCATGACCCGTGGTGTGGCGCCCGGGAGCACTTCAGCCCCATGGCCTGGGGTGTAAGGCGACACCCCTTGGGTCCTGACCAGGAGTGAGGCCGTTCACCGCTTCAGTGACATGACCCGGGGTGTGAGGCCAGGCACCTTTGGTGAGCTTATGTCCAGGGGTGAGGCGGGCACCCTTTCAGTGCCATGAAAGCGGGGGTGTGAGGCCAGTCACCCCTTCAATGTGTATGACCCAGGTTAGTGGACAGGGCACACTGGTGCCATAGACAGGGGTGTGAGGGCCGGTCCTCCTTCAGTGCCATGACCCGGCGTGTGAGGGCCAGGCGCATGCTGGCCCGGGGTGTGATGGCCAGGCACCGTTTAGGTCTATGACAAGGGGTGTGAGGGCCAGGGGGCACCTTCAGTGCCATGTCTGGGGGTGTGACGGCCGAGCACCCTTTGAGTGCCATAACCTGGGGTGTGAGGGCGGGCTCAGATTTAGTACCATAGATCAGGGGTGTGAGGCCGGGCATCCTCAGCACCATGAGCCAGGGGTATGAGGGCCGGGCACCTTCAGTGCTATGACCATGAGGCCGAGTGGCTCCTTCAGTCCCATGACCGGGTGTGAGGGCCAGGCACCCCTTCAAGCCACCCGCTGACCCAGGAGTGTGTTTGCCGTGTTCCTTTCAGTGCCACTTGACCAGGGGTGTGAGGGGCCGGGCACCCGTTGGAATCTGTAACCAGGGGTGTGTTTGGCGGGCACGCTTCAGTGCCATGGACAGGGGTGTGACGGCCGGGCACCCCACTTCAGTGGCACCGGCAGGGGTGTGACATTGGGCACCCTTTCAGCTCCATGACCCGTAGTGTGAGGCCCGGAACCGATTCAACTCCATGACCTGGGGTGAGGGCCGGGCACCTTTAGGTCCATGACCCGGGTGTGAGGGCGTGCACCCTTCAGCTCCATGACCCGGTATGTGAGGGCTGGGCATCCCTCCAGCACCATGGCCTGGGGTGTGAGGGCCTGGCACCCTCCAGCAATGATGGCCCGGTGTGAGGCCGGGCACCCCTTCAGTGTCATGACCCGGGGTGTCAGGCCGGACACCCCTCCAGAACCATGGCCCGTGGTGAGGCCGGGCACCATTTAATCGTGTAGGCCGGGCACCACTTAGGTACATGACCAGGGGTGTGGAGGCCAGGCACCTCATCAGTGCCATGATCCGGGTGTGAGAGCTGAGCACCCCTTTAGTGCTAGGTCCTGGGGTGTGAGGGCGGGCACCCTTTCAGTGACATGACCCAGGGTGTGAGGGCTGGCACCCCATCAGTGCCATGAAACGGGGTGTGAGGCTGGCACCCCTTCAGCACTGCGACCTGGGGTGTGAGGGCTGGGCATGATTTCAGTGCCATGAATCGGGGTGAGGCCGGGCACACTCTAGCACCATGATCCGGGGTATGAGGGCGGACACCCCTTGAGTGCTATGACCCGGGGTGTAAGGGCCGGGCACCCTTCAGTGACATGACCCTGGGTGTGAGGACCGGGAACCCCTTCAATGACATGAACCTGGAGGTAGGGGCCGGGCACTTTGAGTGCTATGACCCGTGTGAGGGCCGGTCAATCCTTCAGTGCCATGACCCGGGATGTGAGGGCCGGGCACCAGCACTATCACCCGTGTGAGGGCTGGCCTGATTTCAGTGCCAAGAATCGGGTGTCAGGTCCGGCACCCCTCAAGCACCATGACCCAGGGTATGAGGGCGGACACCCCTTCAATGGCATGACCTGGGGTGTGTGGGCCGGGCCCCTTTCAGTGCCATGAACCGATGTGAGGCCGCACCCGCAGGTCTATAAGGGTGTGAGGCCGGGCACACTTTCAGTGCTGGCCAGGGGTGTGACGGCCGGGCACCACTTCAGTGCCATGACCCGGGGTGTGAGGGCCGGGCACCCTCAGGTGACATGAACCAGGGTGTGAGGCCACCCCCTTCACATGACACGGGTGTGAGGGCCGGGCACCTTTTTCAGTAAAATGACCCGTGAGAACCGGCACCTTGAGTGCCATGAATCGGGGTGTGATGGCCGGCACCCTTCAGCTCCATGACCCGTGGTGTGAGCGCCGGGAACCGCCTAACCCCATGGCCTGGGGTGTGGAGGGCCGGGCACCCTTAGGTCCATGACCTGGGGTATGTGGGGCTGTGCACCCTTCAGTGACATGAACCGGGGGTGAGGGCCGGGCACCCTCGGTGCTGCGAAACGGGGGTGTGAAGGCCTGGCACCCCTCCAGCACTATGACCCCGGGGTGGAGGGACCGGGCACCCTTCAGTGCTATGTCCTGGGGTGTGAGGGCCGGCACCTCTTTCAGTGCCATGACCCGGGTGTGAGGCCGGTCAATCCTTCAGTGCCATAAAACGGGGTGTGTGAGGCCGGGCACCTTCAGCCCAATGACCCGTGTGAGGGCTGGCACCTGTTTAGGTCTATGACCAGGGGTATGAGGGCCGGGCACACCTTCAGTGCTATGGCCAGGGGTGTGACGGCAGGCACCGCTTCAGTGCCATGACCCGAGTGTGAGGGCCGGGAACACCCTCAGTGACATGATCCGGGCGCCAGGGCCAGGCACCCTTCAGTGCCATGAGCCGGGGTGTGAGGTCCGGGCACCCCATCAGTGCCATGGAAACGGGGTGTGAGGCTGGGCACCCCTACAGTGCTGTGAACCGGGGTGTGAGGGCCGGGCACCCCTTCACATGACCCGGGGTGTGAGGGCCGGGCACCCCTTCAGCACCATGGCCCGTGGTATGAGGGCCGGGCACCCTTTCAGTGCCATGAATCGGGGTGTAGGGCCGGGCAAAACTTTAGGTACATGACCAGGGGTGTGAGGGCCGGGCAAACCTTCAGTGCCATGGCCACGGGTGTGAGGGCTGGGGACCTCATCAGTGCCATGAGCCGGTGTGAGGGCCGCACACCTTCAGTGACATGACCCGGGGTGTGATGTCCGGGCACCTTCAGTTCCATGACCCGCACGAGAGGGCTGGCACCCCTCCAGCACCATGGCCCGGGTGTGAGGGCCGGGCACCCCTTCAGTGTTATGACCGTGTCAGGGCCGAGACCCCTCCAGACCTATGGCCCGGGGTGTCAGGCTGGCACCCTTTCAGTGCCATGAATCGGGGTGTAGGGCCGGCACCACTTAGGTACATGACCAGGGATGAGGGACGGCAAACCTTCAGTGCCATGGCCGTGGTTTGACGGCCGGGCACCTCATCAGTGCCATGACCGGGGTGTGAGGGCTGGCACCCTCAGCACCATGACCCGGTGGTGAGGGCCGGGCACCCTTCAGTGAGCATGAACTGGGGTGGGGGGGCCGGGCACCCCTTCAGCACCATGACCCGGTGTGTGAGGGCCGGGCACCCTTCAGTGACATGAACTGGGGTGTGGGGGCCGGGCACCACTTTAGGTACATGACCAGGATGAGGGACGGGCAAACCTTCAGTGCCATGGCCGCGGGTTTGACGGCCGCACCTCATCAGTGCCATTGACCCGGGGTGGAGGCGGGCACCCCTTCAGCACCATGACCCGTGTGTGAGGGCCGGGCACCCTTCAGTGACATGAACTGGGTGTGGGGCCGGGCACCCTTCAGCACCATGACCCGGTGTGTGAGGGCCGGGCACCCCTTCAGTGACATGAACTGGGGGTGGGGGCCGGGCACCCTTTCAGTGCCATGAAACGGGGTTTAATGGCCGGCACCCTCCAGCACCATGACCTGGGGGTATGAGGGCCGAACCCTTCAGTGCTATGTCCCCAGGGTGTGAGAGCCGGGCACCTTTCAGTGACATGACCCGGGGTGTGAGGCCGGGCACCTTCAATGACATGACCCGTAGCGGATGGGCCGGGCACCCTTCAGCCATGACCCGTGTGAGGGCCGGGCACCCTTCAGCCCCAGGACCCGGGGTGTTAGGCCGGCAACCCGTTTAGGTCTATGATCAGGGGTGTGGACGGCACGGCACCGGCCAGCCATGACCGGGTGTGAGGGCGGGAACCCCTTCAGTGACATGACCCGCGTCAGGGCTGGGCACCCTTCAGTGCCATGAGCCGAGGTGTGAGGGCTGGCACCCCATCAGTGCCATGAAACGGGGTGTGAGGCCGGGCACCCCAGAGTGCTGTGAACCGGGGTAGGGGCGGGCACCCCTTCACATGACCCGGGGTGTGAGGGCCGGTCACTCCTTCAGTGCCATGAACCGGGATGTGAGGGCCGGGCAACCCTTCAGCACTATGACCCGGGGTGTGAGGGCGGGCTCGATTTCAGTGCCAGAATCGGGTGTGAGGTCCGCACCCCTCAAGCACCATGACACCGGGGTGTGAGGTCCAGGCACCCTTTCAATGACATGACCCCGGGTGTGTCGGGGCCGGGCACCCTTTCAGTGCCATAACCGGGGTGTGAGGGCCGGTCACTCCTTCAGTGTCATGACCCGGAGTGCGAGGGCGGGGCACACCTTCAGCCCCAAGATCCGGGGTGTGAGGGCCGGGCACTCGTTTAGGTCTATGACCAGGGGTGTGAGGGCTGGGCACTCGTTTAGGTCTATGACCAGGGGTGTGAGGGCCGGGAACTCGTTTAGGTCTATGACCACGGGTGTGAGGACCGGGCACACCTTCAGTGCCATGGCCAGGGGTGTGACGGCTGGGCACCGCTTCAGTGCCATGAAACGAGGTGTGAGGGCCGTGAACCCCTTCACATGACACGGGGTGTGAGGGCCGGGCACCTTTTCTGTGCCATGACCCAGGGTGTGAGGGCCGGGCACCCTTTCAGTGCCATGAATCGGGGTGTGATGTCCGGGCACCCCTTCTGCTCAATGACCCGGTATGTGAGGGCCGGGCACCCCTCCAGCACCATAGCCCAGGGTGTGAGGACCGGGCACCCCTTCAGCACCATGGCCCGGGGTGTGACGGCCGGGCACCGCTTCAGTGCCATGACCCGGGGTGTGAAGGCCGGGCAACCCTACAGTGCTGTGAACCGGGGTGTGAGCCGGGCTCAAATTTAGTTCTGAATGGGGTGTGAGGCAGACTTCCTTCCAGCACTACCGGGGTATATTGGCGGGCACCCCTTCAGTGCTATGACCCGAGGGAGTGAGGGCGGGCACCCTTTCAGTGACATGACCCGGGGTGTGATGGCCGGGCACCCCGTCAAAGACATGACCCGGAGTGTGTGGGCCGGGCACCCTTTCAGTGCCATGACCCTGGGTGTGAGGGCCGGGCTCGATTTCAGTGCCATGAATCGGGGTGTGAGGGCGGGGCACTCCTCTAGCACCATGACACGGAATATAAGGGCCGGGCACCCTTTCAATTACATGACCCGGGGTGTGTTTGCCGGGTACCCGTTTAGGTCTATAACCAGGGGTGTGAGGGCCGGGCACACCTTCAGTGCCATGGCCAGGGGTGTGACGGCCGTGCACCCCTTCAGTGACATGACCTGGGGTGTGAGGGCCGGGCACTATTTCAGTGCCATGAAATGGGGTGTGAAGGCCGGGCAACCCTACAGTGCTGTGAACCGGGGTTTGAGGGCCGGGCACCCCTTCACATGACCCGGGGTGTGAGGGCCGGGCAACCCTACAGTGCCATGAATCGAGGTGTGAGGGCCGGCCTCGATTTCAGTGCCATGAATCGGGGTGTGAGGGCCGGGCACCCCTCCAGCACCATGACCTGGGGTATGAGGGCCGAGCACCCCTTCAGTGCTATGACCCGGGGTGTGAGGACCGGGCACCCTTTCAGTGACATGACCCGGGGTGTGAGGGCCGAGAACCCCTTCAATGACATGACCCGGGGTGTGTGGGCCGGGCACCCGTTTAGGTCTATGACCAGGGGTGTGAGGCAGGAACACTGAGTGACATGACCCGGGGCGTCAGGGCCAGGCACCCCTTCCAGTGCCATAGGGCCGGGGTGTGAGGGCCGGGCACCCCATCAGTGCCAAGAAACGGGGTGTGAGGTTCGAGCACTCCTTCACATGACCCGGGGTGAGAGGGCCGGGCACCCATTCAGTGCCATGAATCGGGGTGTGAGGGCCGGGCACCCCTTCAGCACCATGACCCTGGGTGTGAGGGCTGGGCACCCCTTCAGCACCATGACCTTGGGTGTGAGGCTGGGCATGATTTCAGTGCCATGAATCGGGTTGGAGGGCCGGGCACCCCCAGCACCATGACCCGGGGTATGGGGCCGGGCACCCCTGACTGCTATGACCCGGGTGTGAGGGCGGGCACCCTTTCAGTGACATGACCGGGGTGTGAGGACCGAAACCCCTTCAATGACTTGAACCTGGAGTGTGTGGGCGGGCATCCTTTGAGTGCCATGACCCGGTGTGTGAGGCCAGTCACTCCTTCAGTGCCATGAAACAGGGTGTGAGGGCCGGACACCCTGAGAGACTATGAACCGGGGTGTCAGGGCCTGGCACCCTTCACATGACACGGGGTGTGAGGCGGCACCATTTCAGTGCCATGAATGGGTGTGATGGCGGCACTTGCCGAGCTCCATGACCCGTGGTGTGAGCGCGGGAACTCTTCAACCCCATGGCCTGGGGTGTAAGGCAGGCACCCTTTAGGTCCATGACCCGGTGGTATGAGGCGTTCACCTTCAGTGACATGACCGGGGTGTGAGGGCCAGGCACCCCTTTAGTGACATGTCCGGGTGTGAGGCCAGGCACCCTTTCAGTGCCATGAAACAGGGTGTGAGGGCCGGTCACCCCTTCAATGACATGACCAGGTTTGTGGACCGGGCACCCTTTCAGTGCCATGAACCGGGGTGTGGGGAGCACCCGTTTAGGTCTATGACAAGGGTGTGAGGCCGGGCACACCTTCAGTGCCATGTCAGGGTGTGACGGCCGGGCACACGCTTGAGTGCCATGACCGGGGTGTGTTTGCGTGTTGCCTTTCAGTGCCATGACCCGGGGTGTGAGGGCCGGGCACCCGTTTGGTCTATAACCAGGGGTGTGAGGGCCGGGCACACCTTCAGTGCCATGGACAGGGGGTGTGACGGCCGGGCACCGCCAGTGGCATAACCCGGGGTGTGACGGCCGGGCACCCTTTCAGCTCCATGACCCGTAGTGTGGGCGGGAGCCGTTCACTCCATGACCTGGGGTGTGAGGGCGGCGCCCTTTAGGTCCATGACCCGGGGTGAGGCCGTGCACCCCTTCAGTGATATGACCCTGGGTGTGATGTCCGGGCACCCCTTCAGGTCCATGACCCGGTATGTGAGGCTGGGCATCCCTCCAGCACCATGGCCGGGGTGTGAGGCCGGGCACCCCTCCAGCACCATGGCCCGGGGTGTGAGGGCCGGGCACCCTTTCAGTGTCATGACCCGGGGTGTCAGGGCCGGACACCCCTCAGAACCATGGCCCGTGGTGTGAGGGCGAGCACCATTTCAATGCCATGAATCGGGGTGTAGGGCCGAGGCACCACTTTGAGTACATGACCAGGGGTTTGAGGGCCAGGCACCTCATCAGTGCCATGACCCGGGGTGTGAGGGCTGAGCACCCCTTCAGTGCTATGTCCCGGGGTGTTGAGGGCCGGGCACCCTTTCAGTGACATGAACCGGGGTGTGAGGTCCGGGCACCCCTTCAATGACATGACCGTGAGTGGATGGGCGGGCACCCTTTCCAGTGCCATGACCCGGGGTGTTAGGGCCGGTCACTCCTTCAGTGCCATGACCCGGGTTGTGAGGGCTGGGCACCCCTTCAGCCCTATGACCGGCTGTGAGGCCGGGCACCCGTTTAGGTCTATGACCAGCGGTGTGAGGGCGGGCCCTTCAGTGACATGACCCAGGGTGTGAGGGCGGGCACCCCATCAGTGCCATGGCAGGGGTGTGAGCGGGCACCCCTTCAGCACCATGACCCGGGTGTGAGGCCGGGCACACCTCTGCACCATGATCCGGGGTATGAGGGCCGGACACCCTTGAGTGCTATGACCCGGGGTGTAGGGCCGGGCACCCTTTCAGTGACATGACCTGGGTGTGAGGACCGGGAACCTTCAATGACATGAACCTGGAGTGTGTGGGCCGGGCACCCTTTGAGTGCCATGACCCGGGGTGTGAGGGCCGGTCAATCCTTCAATGCCATGACCCGGGGTTTGAGGGCGGGCACCCCTCCAGCACCATGACCCGGTGTGAGGGCCGGGCACCCTCAATGCCATGAACCGGGGTGTGTGGGCGGGCACCCTTTCAGTGCTATGAAACGGGGTGTGAGGCCGAGCACCCCGCTCAAAGACATGACCTGGAGTAGGTGGGTGGGCACCGCTTTCAGTGCCATGAAACGGGGTGTGAGGGCGGGTTCGATTTTAGTTCCATGAATCGGGGTGAGGGCCAGGCAGCCCACTCCAGCACAATTACCCCGGGGTATATGGGCCGAGGCACCCCTTCAGTGCTTTATGACCCGGGGGGTGAGGGGCCGAGAGCACCCCTTTCAGTGACATGACCTGGGGTGTGATGGCCGGGCACCCCTTCCAAAGTCATGACCGGGAGTGTGTGGGCGAGGAACTTACTTTCGAATGCCACTTGACCCTGGGTGTGAGGACGAGACTCGGTTTAGTGCCATGAATCAGGTGTGAGGGCCGGGCACCACTCTAGCACACCATAACCGCGGGGATATAAGGGCCGGGCACCCCTTCAATGACATGACCCGGGGTGTGTGTTTGCCGGGTACCCGCGTTCCGGAGTCTATAACCAGAGTGTGGCCGGAGCACACCTTCAGTGCCATGGCCAGGGGTATGACGGCCAGGCACCCCTTCAGTGACATGACCCGGGGTGTGAGGGGCCGGAGCACTATTTCAGTGCCATGAAATGGGGTGTGAGGCCGGGCAACCCTACAGTGCTGTGAACCGGGGTGTGAGGACCGGCCATCCCTTCCTGACCCGGGGTGTGAGGGCGGGCACCCCTTCAGTGCCATGGAGGAAGTCGAGGTGTGAGGGCCGGCCTCGATTTCAGTGCTTATCGGGGTGTGAGGGCGGGCACCCCTCAGCACATGACCTGGGGTATGAGGGCGAGCACGCTTCAGTGCCTTGACCCGGGGTGGGAGGGCCGGGCACCTTTCAGTGACATGAACTGGGGTGTGTGAGGGGCGGGGAACCTTCAATGACATAACCGGGGTGTGTGGGCGGGCACCCGTTTAGTCTATGACCAGGGGTGTGAGGGCCAGGAACCCGTTGAGTGACATGACCCGTGGCGTCGGGGCCGGGCACCCCTTCAGTGCCATGGCAGGCCGGGGTGTGAGGAGGCCGTGCACCCCCCATCAGTGCCAGAAACGGGAGATTGGCGAGATGCGGGCATCCCTTCAGCACCATGACCTTGGGTGTGAGGGCCCAGGCATGATTTCAGTGCCATGAATCGGGTTGTGAGGACGGGCACCCCTCTAGCACCATGACCCGGGGTATGAGGGCCAGGCACCCCTTGACTGCTATGACCCGGGGTGTGAGGGCCGGGGCACCCTTTCAGTGACGCGGCCCGGGGTGTGAGGACGGAAGCCTTCAATGACTTGAACCTGGAGTGTGTGGGCGAGGCATCCTTTGAGTGCCATGACCGGTGTGTGAGGGCCGGTCACTCCTTCAGTGCCATGACCGGGATGTGAGGGCCAGGCAACCTTTCAGCACTATGACCCGGGGTGTGAGGCCGGGCTCGATTTCAGTGCCAGAATCGGGGTGTGAGGTCAGGCACCCCTCCAAGCATCGCAAGACCCAGGGTATGAGGGCCGGGCACACCTTCAGTGCCATGGCCAGGGTGTGACGGCTGGGCACCGCTTCAGTGCCTGCATGACCCGGGGTGTGGGGGGCCGGGCACCCCTTCAGTGACATGACAAGGGGGCGTCAGGGCCGAGGCACCCCTTCAGTGCCATGAGCGGGGTGTGTGGGCCGGGCACTCCTTCAGTGCCATGAAACGGGGTGTGAGGCCGGACACTACAAACATGAACCGGGGTGTCAGGGCCTGGCACCCCTTCACATGACACGGGGTGTGAGGGCCCGGCACCATTTCAGTGCCATGAATGGGTGTGATGGCCCGGGCACCCCTTGAGCTCCATGACCCGTGGTGTGGCGCGGGAACGCTTCAACCCCATGGCACAGGGTGTAAAAGGCCAGGCACCCCTTTGGAGTCCATGACCCGGTGGTATGAGGCCGTTCACCGCTTCAGTGACATGACCCGGGGTGTGAGGGCAGAGCACCCCTTTAGTGACATGTCCGGGGTGTGAGGCCGGGCACCCTTTCAGTGCCATGAAACAGGGTGTGAGGGCCAGTCACCTTCAATGACATGACCCGGAGTTTGTGGACCGGGCACCCTTTCCAGTACCATGAACCGGGGTGTGAGGGCCAGGGCACCCGTTTAGGTCTATGACAAGGGGTGTGAGGCGGGTGTGAGGCCAGGCACACCTTCAGTGCCAGGGTGTGACGGCCGGGCACACACGAACGGCCCGGGGTGTGTTTGCCGTGTTCCCCTTTCAGTGCCATGACCCGGGGTGTGAGGCCGGGCACCCGTTTGGGTCTATAACCAGGGGTGTGAGGGCCGAGGCACGCGCTTTCAGTGCCATGGACAGGGGTGTGACGGCCGGGCACCGCTTCAGTGGCATAACCCGGGGTGTGACGGCGGGCACCTTCAGCTCCATGACCCGTAGTGTGAGGGCCGGGAACCGATTCAACTCCATGACCTGGGGTGTGAGGGCCGGGCACCCTTTGAGGTCCCATGACCCGGGGTGTGAGGCCGTGCACCTTCAGTGACATGACCCGGGGTGTGATGTCCGGGCACCCCTTCAGGTCCATGACCCGGTATGTGAGGGCTGGGCATCCTCCAGCACCATGGCCTGGGTGTGAGGGCCAGGCACCCCTCAGCACCATGGCCCGGGTGTGAGGCCGGGCACCCCTTCAGTGTCATGACCCGGGGTGTCGGGCGGACACCCCTCCAGAACCATGGCCCGTGGTGTGAGGGCGGGGCACCATTCAATGCCATGAATCGGGGTGTAGGGCCGGGCACCACTTTAGGTACATGACCGGGGTTTGGGGCCAGGCACCTCATCAGTGCCATGACCCGGGGTGTGAGGGCTGAGCACCCCTTCAGTGCTATGTCCCGGGGTGTGAGGGCCGGGCACCCTTTCAGTGACATGAACCGGGGTGTGAGGTCAGGCACCCCTTCAATGACGACCCGTGAGTGGATGGGCGGGGCACCCTTTCAGTGCCATGACCCGGGGTGTGAGCGGTCACTCCTTCAGTGCCATGACCCGGTTGTGGGGGGCTGGGCACCCCTTCAGTATGACCCAGGCTGTGAGGGCCAGGCACCCGTTGGAGTCTATGACCAGCGGTGTGAGGGCAGGGAACCCCTTCAGTGACATGACCCAGGGTGTGAGGGCCGGGCACCCCATCAGTGCCATGAAACGGGGTGTGAGAGCCGGGCACCCCTTCAGCACCATGACCCGGGGTGTGAGGGCGGGCACACCTCTAGCACCATGATCCGGTATGAGGCCGGACACCCCTTGAGTGCTATGACCCGGGGTGTAAGCGGGCACCCTTCACAGTGACATGACCCTGGGTGTGAGGACGGGAACCCCTTCAATGACATGAACCTGGAGTTTATGGGCCAGGCACCCCTTTGAGTGCCATGACCCGGGTGTGAGGCCGGTCAATCCTAGTGCCATGACCCGGGATGTGAGGGCCGGGGCAACCCTTCAGCACTATGACCCGGGGTGTGAGGGCCGGCTCATTTCAGTGCCAGAATCGGGGTGTCAGGTCCGGGCACCCCTCAAGCACCATGACCCAGGGTATGAGGGCCGGACACCCTTCAATGACATGACCTGGGGTGTGTGGGCCGGGCCCCTTTCAGTGCCATGAACGGGATGTGAGGGCCGGGCACCCGTTTGGGTCTATAACCAGGGGTGTGAGGGCCGGGCACACCTTCAGTGCCATGGCCAGGGTGTGACGGCGGGCACCTTCAGTGCCATGACCCGGGGTGAGGCCAGGCACCCCTTCAGTGAAATGACAGGGTGTGAGGGCGGGCACCCCTTCACACTTCACGGGGTGTGAGGGCCGAGGCACCTTTTTCAGTAAAATGACCAGGGGTGTGAGCCGGGCACCCTTTGAAGTGCCATGAATCGGGGTGTGATGGCCGGGCACCCTTCAGCTCAATGACCCGTGGTGTGAGGCGCGGGAACCGCTTCAACCCCATTGGCCTGGGGTGTGAGGGCCAGGCACCCTTGAGGTATGACCCGGGGTATGTGGGCGTGCACCCCTTGTGACATGAACCGGGGTGTGAGGGCCGGGCACCCTTACGGTGCCATGAAGCAGGTGTAAGGCCTGGCACCCCTCCAGCACCATGACCCTGGGTATGAGGACCGGGCACCCCTTCAGTGCTATGTCCCGGGGTGTGAGGCGGGCACCCTTTCAGTGCCATGACCCGGGGTGTGAGGGCCAGTCAATCCTTCAGTGCCATGAACCGGGGTGTGAAAGCGGGCACCCCTTGTGACCCGGGGTGTGAGGGCCTGGCACCCGTTTGGAGTCTATGACCAGGGGTGTGAGGCCGGGCACACCTTCCAGTGCTATGGCCAGGGGTGTGCGGCAGGGCACGCTTCAGTGCCATGACCCGAGGTGTGAGGCCGGGAACACCCTTCAGTGACATGATCCGGGGCGTCAGGGCCGGGCATCCCTTCTGTGCCATGAGCTGGGGTGTGAGTCCGGGCACCCCATCAGTGCCATGAAACAGGGTGTGAGGCCGGGCACCCCTACAGTGGAACCGGGGTGTGAGGGCCCGGGCACTCACATGACCAGGGTGTGAGCGGGCACCCCTTCAGCACCATGGCCCGTGGTATGAGGGCCGGGCACCCTCAGTGCATTGAATCGGGTGTAGGGCCGGGCAAACCTTCAGTGCCATGGCCACGGGTGTGAGGGCGGGCACCTCATCAGTGCCATGAGCCGGGGTGTGAGGCCGGGCACACCTTCAGTGACATGACCGGGGTGTGATGTCCGGGCACCCCTTCAGTTCCATGACCCGGTATGAAGGCCGCGGGCACCCCTCCAGCACCATGGCCGGGGTGTGAGGGCCAGGCACCCCTTCAGTGTCATGACCCAGGGTGTCAGGGCGGAGACCCCTCAGAACTATGGCCCGGGGTGAGGGCGGGGCACCCTTTCAGTGCCATAAATCGGGGTGTAGGGCCGGGCACCACTTTGGGTACATGACCAGGGATGAGGACGGGCAAACCTTCAGTGCCATGGCCGCGGGTTTGACGGCGGGCACCTCATCAGTGCCATGACCCGGGGTGTGGCCGGGCACCCCTTCAGTGACATGACCCGGGTTGTGAGGGCCGGGCACCCCTTCAGCACCATGACCCGGTGTGTGAGGCCGGGCACCCCTTCAGTGACATGACCCGGGGCGTCAGGGCTGGGCACCCCTTCAGTGCCATGAGCGAGGTGTGAGTGCGGGCACCCCATCAGTGCCAGAAACGGGGTGTTAGGGCCAGGCACCCCTTCACATGACCCGGGGTGTGAGGGCAGGGCACCCCTTCAGTGCCATGAATCGGGGTGTGAGGCAGGGGCACCTTCAGCGACCCGGGGTGTGAGCTGGGCATGATTTCAGTGCCATGAATCGGGGTGTGAGGCCTGGCACCCCTCTAGCACCATGACCCGGGGTATGAGGCCAGGCACCCCTTCAGTGCTATGACCAGGGGTGAGGCCGGGCACCGTTTCAGTGACATGACCCGGGTGTGAGGACAGAAACCTTCAATGACATGAACCTGGAGTGTGTGGGGCGGGCACCCTTCAGTGCCATGACACAGGGTGTGAGGCCGGGCTCGATTTCAGTGCCAGAATCGGGGTGGTCCAGGCACCCTCTAGCACCATGACCCAGGGTATGAGGGCCAGGCACCCCTTCAATGACATGAACCGGGGTGTGGGCCGGGCCCCTTTCAGTGCCATGATCCAGGGTGAGGGCCGGGAACCCCTTCAGTGACATGACCCGGGGCGTCAGGCCTGCTCAGTGCCATGAGCCGGTGTGAGGGCCGGGCACTCCTTCAGTGCCATGAAACTGGGTGTGAGCTGGGCACCCCTACAGAGCTATGAACCGGGGTGTGAGGCCGGGCACCCCATCAGTGCCAGAAGCAGGGGTGTGAGGCCGGGCACCCTACAGTGCTGTGAACCGGGGTGATAGGGCAGGGGCACCCTTCACATGACATGGGGTATGAGGGCCGGGCACCCTTTAGTGCCATGAATCTGGGTGTGATGGCAGGCACCCTTCAACTCTATGACCCGTGGTGTGAGCGCCGGGAACCGCATCAACCCCATGACCTGGGGTGTGAGGGCAGGCACCCCTTCAGTGCCATGACCCGGAGTGTGTGGGCCGGGCACCCTTTCAGTGCCATAAACCGGGGTGTCAGTGCCGGTCACTCCTTCAGTGCCATGATCCGGGGTGTGAGGGCCGGGCACCCTTTCAGTGCCATGAACCGGGGTGTGAGTGCCTGTCACTCCTTCAGCCCCATGACCCGGGATGTGATGGCCGGGCACCCGTTTAGGTCTATGACAAGGGGTGTGAGGGCCGGGCACACCTTCAGTGCCATGTCCAAGGGTGTGACGGCCGGGCACCGCTTCAGTTCCATGACCCGGGTTGTGAGTGCCGGGAACCCCTTTAGTGACATGACCCGGGGCGTCAGGTCCCAGCACCCCTTCAGTGCCCTTAAACGGGGTGTGAAGGCCGGGCACCCCTTCAGCCCTATGACCCGGGGTGTGATGGCCGGGCACCCGTTTAGGTCTATGACAACGGGTGTGAGGGCCGGTGCACACCTTCATTGCCATGTCCAGGGGTGTGAGAGCCGGGAACCCCTTCAGTGCCATGAAACGGGGTGTGAGGCCGGGCACCCCTTCAGTGAGATGACCCGGGGTGTGAGGGCCGGGAACCCCTTCAGTGACATGACCCAGGGCGTCAGGGCCGGGCACCCCTTCAGTGCCATGAAACGGGGTGTGAGGGCCGGGCACCCCTAGAGTGCTGTGAACCGGGATGTTAGGGCCGGGCACCCCTTCACATGACCCGGGGTGTGAGGGCATGGCACCCCTTCAGTGCCATGAATCGGGGTGTGAGGGCCGGGCACCCCTTCAGCACCATGACCCGGGGTGTGAGGGCTGGGCATGATTTCAGTGCCATGAATCGGGCTGTGAGGGCCGGGCACCCCTCTAGCACCATGACCCGGGGTATGAGGGCCGGGCACCCCTTCAGTGCTATGACCCGGGGTGTGAGGGCCGGGCACCGTTTCAGTGACATGACCCTGGGTGTAAGGACAGGGAACCCCTTCAATGACATGAACCTGGAGTGTGTGGGCCGGGCACCCTTTCAGTGCCATGACCCGGGGTGTGAGGGCCGGTCACTCCTTCAGTGCCATGACCCGGGGTGTGAGGGCCAGGCTACCCTTCAGCACCATGACCCGGGGTGTGAGGGCCGGGCTCGATTTCAGTGCCAAGAATCGGGGTGTGAGTTCCGGGCACCCCTCTAGCACCATGACCCAGGGTATGAGGGCCGGGCACCCCTTCAATGACATGAACCGGGGTGTGTGGGCTGGGCCCCTTTTCAGTGCCATGATCCGGGGTGTGAGGGCCGGGAACCCCTTCAGTGACATGACCTGGGGCGTCAGGGCCGGGCACCCCTTCAGTGCCATGAGCCGGGGTGTGAGGGCCGGGCACTCCTTCAGTGCCATGAAACTGGGTGTGAGGGCCGGGCACCCCTACAGAGCTATGAACCGGGGTGTGAGGGCCGGGCACCCCATCAGTGCCATGAAACGGGGTGTGAGGGCCGGGCACCCCTACAGTGCTGTGAACCGGGGTGTTAGGGACGGGCACCCCTTCACATGATATGGGGTATGAGGGCCGGGCACCCATTGAGTGCCATGAATCTGGGTGTGATGGCCGGGCACTCCTTCAACTCTATGACCCGTTGTGTGAGCGCCGGGAACCGCTTCAACCCCATGACCTGGGGTGTGAGGGCCGGGCACCCCTTTAGTGCCATAAACCGGTGTGTGAGGGCCGGGCACTCTTTCAGTTCCATGAAACGGGGTGTGAAGGCCGGGCACCCCTCCAGCACCATGACCCGGGGTATGAGGGCCGGGCACCCTTTCAGTGCCATGAACCGGGGTGTGAGTGCCGATCATTCCTTCAGTGCCATGATCCGGGGTGTAAGGGCCGGGCACCCGTTTAGGTCTATGACAAGGGGTGTGAGGGCCGGGCACACCTTCAGTGCAATGTCCAAGGGTGTGACGGCCGGGCACCGCTTCAGTTCCATGAGCCGGGGTGTGAGTGCCGGGAACCCCTTCAGTGACGTCACCCGGGGCGTCAGGTCCCAGCACCCCTTCAGTGCCATTAAACGGGGTGTGAAGGCCGGGCACCCCTTCAGCCCTATGACCCGGGGTGTGATGGCCGGGCACCCGTTTAGGTCTATGACAACGGGTGTGAGGGCCGGTGCACACCTTCATTGCCATGTCCAGGGGTGTGACGGCCGGGCACCGCTTCAGTGCCATGACCCGGGGTGTGAGAGCCGGGAACCCCTTCAGTGCCATGAAACGGGGTGTGAGGGCCGGGCACCCCTTCAGTGAGATGACCCGGGGCGTCAGGGCCGGGCACCCCTTCAGTGCCATGACCGGGGCATCAGGGCTGGTTACCCCTTGGTGCATGAACCGGGTGTGAGGGCCGGGCACCTCTCCTCACCATGACCCGGGGTTTGAGGGCCGGGCGCGATTTTAGTTCCATGAATCGGGGTGTGAGGGCCGGGCATCCTCAGCACCAAAAACGGGGGTATGAGGGCCGTGCACCCTTCAGTGCTATGACCGAGGTGTGAGGCCAGGCACCTTTCAGTGCCATGACCCGGTGTGAGGGCGAGGCAGCTCCTTCAGTGCCATGACCCGGGGTGTGAGCGGGCACCTTCAGCACCATGACCAGGGGTGAGGGCTGGGCTCGTTCAGTGCCATGAATCGGGGTGTGAGGGCCGACACCCCTGCCTATGACCCGGGGTATGAGGCCAGGCACAACTTTGAGTGACCTGGGGTGTGTGGGCCGGGTACCCTTTCAGTGCCATGACCCGGGTGTGGCCCGGAACCCGTTTAGGTCTATAACCAGGGGTGTGAGGACCGGGCACCTTCGTGTCATGACCCGGGGTGTGATGTCAGGCACCCCTTCAGTTCCATGACCCGGTATGTGAGGGCCGGGCACCTTCACCATGACCCGGGGTGTGAGGGCTGGGCTCGATTTCAGTGCCATGAATCAGGGGTGTGAGGCCGAGCACCCTCTAGCACCATGACCCGGGAGTATAGGACCGGGCACCCTTCAATGACGTGACCCGGGGTGTGTGGGCTGGGTACCCTTTCAGTGCCATGACCGGGGTGTGAGGGCCGGGCACCCGTTTAGAGTCTATAACCAGGGGGGTGTGAGGACCGGCACCTTCAGTGCTGACCGGGTGTGATGTCAGGCACCCCTTCAGTTCCATGACCCGGTATGTGAGGGCGGGCACCCTCCAGCACCATGGCCGGGGTGTGAGGGCTGGGCACCCTTTCAGTGCCATGAATCCGGGTGTGAGGGCCGGGCACGCCAGCACCATGACCCGGTGTGTGAGGGCCAGGCACCCCTTTGGTTCCATGAACCGGGGTGTGAGGGCCGGGCACCCCTTAAGTGACATGACCCGGGGTGTGAGGGCCGGGCACCCTTTCAGCACCATGTCCGGGGTGTGAGGGCGGGCACCCTTCAGCACCATGACCCGGTGTGTGAGGGCCGGGCACCCTTCATTCCATGAACCGGGGGTGTGGGGCGGGCACCTTCAGTGACATGACCCGGGGTGTGAGGGCCGGCACCCATTCAGCACCATGTCCCCAGGTGTGAGGGCCGGGCACCACTTTAAGTACACTGACCAGGGATGAGGACGGGCAAACCTTCAGTGATGGCCACAGGTGTGAGGCCAGTCCTCCTTCAGTGCCATGACCCGGGGTGTGAGGGCCAGGCTCGATTTCAGTGCCAGAATCAGGGGTGTGAGTTCCGGCACCCTCAGCACCATAGCCAGGGTATGAGGGGCCGGGCACCCTTCAATGACATGACCCGGGTGTGTGGGCCGGGCCCTTTTCAGTGCATGACCCGGGGTGTGGGGCCGGGAACCCCTTCAGTGACATGACCCGGGGCGTCGGGGCCGGGCACCCCTCAGTGCCATGAGCCTGGGTGTGAGGCCGGGTACTCCTTCAGTGCCATGAAACAGGGTGTGGGCTGGGCACCCCTACAGAGCTATGAACTGGGGTGGGGCCGGGCACCCCATCAGTGCCATGAAACGGGTGTGAGGGCGGGCATCCCTACAGTGCTGTGAACCGGGGTGTTAGGGGCCGGGCACCTCACATGACATGGGGTATGAGGCCAGGCACCTTTGAGTGCCATGATCTGGATGTGATGGCCAGGCTTCTAGCTCTATGACCCGTGGTGTGACGGCCGGGCACCGCTTCAGTGCCATGACCCGGGGTGTGAGAGCCGGGAACCCCTTCAGTGCCATGAAACGGGGTGTGAGGGCCGGGCACCCCTTCAGTGATATGACCCGGGGCGTCAGTGCCGGGTACCCCTTCAGTGCCATGAAACGTGGTGTGAGGGTCGGGCACCCCTTCAGCACCATGACCCGGGGTGTGAGGGCCGGGCTCGATTTTAGTTCCTTGAATCGGGGTGTGAGGGCCGGGCATCGCTCCAGCACCATGACCCGGGGATGAGGGCCGGGCACCCTTCTGTGCTATGACCAGGGGTGTGAGGGCTGGGCACCCTTTCAGTGACATGACCCGGGGTGTGAGGGCCGGGCACCCCTTCAAAGACATGATCCGGTGTGTGAGGGCCGGGCACCATTTCAGTGACATGAGCCGGGGTGTGAGGAAAGGGAACCCCTTCAATGACATGAACCTGGAGTGTGTTGGCCGGGCACCCTTTCAGTGCCATGAACCGAGGTGTGAGGTCCGGGCACCCCTCCAACACCATGACCCAGGGTATGAGGGCCGGGCACCCCTTCAATGACATGACCCGAGGTGTGTGGGCCGGGCCCCCTTTCAGTGCCATGATCCGGGGTGTGAGGGCCGGGAACCCCTTCAGTGACATGACCCGGGGCGTCAGGGCCGGGCACCCCTTCAGTGCCATGAGCCGGGGTGTGAGGGCCGGGCACTCCTTCAGTGCCATGAAACGGGGTGTGAGGGCTGGGCACCCCTACAGAGCTATGAAACCGGGGTGTGAGGGCCGGCAAGCACCCCATCAGTTATGAACGGGGTGTGAGGGCCGGGCACCCCTACAGTGCTGTGAACTCAAAAGGGCCGGGCAATCTTTCACATGACATGGGGTATGAGGGTCAGGCACTTTTTGAGTGCCATGAATCTGGGTGTGATGGCTGGCAACTTCTTCAACACTATGACCCGTGGTGTGAAATGCCGGAACCGCCTAACCCCATGACCTGGGGTGAGGGCCGGCACCCTTTAGGTCCATGACTCCGGGGTGTGAGGGCCAGGCACCCCCTTTAGTGATATGACCCTGGGTGTGAGGGCCGGGCACCCCTCCAGCACCATGACCCGGAGTGTGATGGCCGGGCACCCCTTCAATGCCATGATCCGGGGTGTGAGGGCCGGGCACCCCTTCAGTGCCATGAACCGGTGTGTGAGGGCCGGGCACTCTTTCAGTTCCATGAAACGGGGTGTGAAGGCCGGGCACCCCTCCAGCACCATGACCCGGGGTATGAGGGCCGGGCACCCTTTCAGTGCCTTGAACCGGGGTGTGAGTGCCGGTCACTCCTTCAGTGCCATGATCCGGGGTGTGAGGGCCGGGCACCCTTTCAGTGCCATGAATCGGTGTGTGAGTGCCGGTCACTCCTTCAGCCCCAGGACCCGGGGTGTGAGGGCCGGGCACCCCTTCAGTGAGATGACCCGGGGTGTGAGGGCCGGGAACCCCTTCAGTGACATGACCCGGGGCGTCAGGGCCGGGCACCCCTTCAGTTCCATGAAACGGGGTGTGAGGGCCGGGCACCCGTTCAGTGACATGACCCGAGGCATCAGGGCCGGTTACCCCTTCAGTGCCATGAAACGGGGTGTGAAGGCCGGGCACCCGTTAGGTCTATGACAACGGGTGTGAGGGGCCGTCTTCATTGCCATTTCAGGGTGTGACGGCCGGGTACCGCTTCAGTGCCATGACCCGGGGTGTGAGCAGGGAACCTTCAGTGCCATGAAATGGGTTGTGAGGGCCGGGCACCTTCAGTGCCATGAAACGGGTATAGAGGGCCGGGCACCCGTTCAGTGACATGACCGGGGCATCAGGTGGTTACCCCTTCAGTGCCATGAAACGGGGTGTGAGGGCCGGGCACCCTTCCTCACCATGACCCGGGGTGTGAGGGCTGGGCACCCTTCCTCCTATGACCGGGGTGTGAGGGCCGGGCGCGATTTTAGTTCCACGAGATCAGGGGTGTGAGGGCCGGGCATCCTCCAGCACCAAAAACGGGGTATGAGGGCCGTGCACCCTTCAGTGCTATGACCCGGCGTGTGAGGCCGGGCACCCTTTCAGTGCCATGACCCGGGGTGTGAGGCCGGTGACTCCTTCAAGTGCCATGACCGGGTGTGAGGGCCGGCACCCCTTCAGCACCATGACCCGGGGTGTGAGGCTGGGCTCGATTCAGTGCCATGAATCAGGGTGTGAGGCTGAGCACCCCTCTGCACCATGACCCGGGGTATAGGACCGGGCACCTTCAATGACGTGACCCAGGGTGTGGGCCGGGTACCCTTTCAGTGCCATGACCCAGGGTGTGAGGCCGGGCACCCGTTTGGTCTATAACCAGGGGTGTGAGGACCGGGCACCCCTTCAGTGACATGACCAGGGTGTGATGTCCGGGCACCCCTTCAGTTCCATGACCCGGTATGTGAGGGCCGGGCACCCCTCCACCATGGCCCGGGGTGTGAGGGCCGGGCACCCCTTCAGTGTCATGACCCGGGGTGTCAGGGCCGGAGCCCCTCCAGAACCATGGCCTGGGGTGTGAGGGCCGGGCACCCTTTCAGTGCCATGAATCTGGGTGTGAGGGCCGGCACCCCTTCAGCACCATGACCCGGTGTGTGAGGCCGGGCACCCCTTCAGTTCCATGAACCGGGGTGTGAGGCCAGGCACCCCTTCAGTGACTTGACCCGGGGTGTGAGGGCCGGGCACCTTTCAGCACCATGTCCCGGGGTGTGAGGGCCCAGGCACCACTTAAATACATGACCAGGGATGAGGGACGGGCAAACCTTCAGTGATATGGCCACGGGTGTGAGGCCGGGCACCTCATCAGTGCCATGACCCAGGAGGTGAGGCCGGGCACCCCTTCAGTGACATGACCCGGGGTGTGAGGGCAGGGCACCCTTCAGCACCATGTCCCGGGGTGTGAGGGCCGCGCACCCTTCCAGCCCATGACCCGGTGTGTGAGGGTTGGGAACCTTCAGTGACGTGACCTGTAGTGGATGGGCCGGGCACCCTTTCAGTGCCATGAATCCGGGTGTGAGGGCTGGCACCCCTTCAGCACCATGACCCGGTGTGTGAGGGCCGGGCACCCTTCAGTTCCATGAACCGGGGTGAGGCCGGGCACCCTTCAGTGACATGACCTGGGGTGTGAGGGCCGGGCACCCTCAGCACCATGTCCCGGGGTGTGAGGGCCGGGCACCACTTTAAGTACATGACCAGGGATGAGGGACGGGCAAACCTTCAGTGATATGGCCACGGGTGTGAGGGCCGGGCACCTCATCAGTGCCATGACCCGGGGTGTGAGGGCCGGGCACCCCTTCAGTGACATGACCCGGGGTGTGAGGGCCGGGCACACCTGTGCCATGTCCAAGGGTGTGACGGCCGGGCACCGCTTCAGTTCCATGACCCGGTGTGAGTGCCGAGAACCCCTTCAGTGACGTGACCCGTAGTGGATGGGCCGGGCACCCTTTCAGTGCCATGACCCGGGGTATGAGGGCCGGTCACTCCTTCAGTGCCATGACCCGGTGTGGAGGCCGGGCACCTTAGCCCCCATGACCCGGGGTGTGAGGGCCGGCAACCGTTGGGTCTATGACCAGGGTGTGACGGCAGCACCGCTTGTGCCATGACCAGGGGTGTGAGGGCTGGAACCCCCAGTGACATGACCCGGGGCGTCAGGGCCGGGCACCTTCAGTGCCATGACCCGAGGTGTGAGGGCCGGGCACCCCATCAGTGCCATGAAACGGGGTGTGATGGCCGCACCCTAGAGTGCTGTGAACTGTGAGTTAGGGCCGGCACCCTTCACATGAACCGGTGAGGCAGGCACCCCTTCAGTGCCATGAATCGGGTGTGAGGCCGGGCACCCCTTCACCATGACCCGTGGTGTGAGGGCTGGGCATGATTTCAGTGCAAAGAATCGGGTGTAGGCCGGGCACCGTTTCAGTGACATGACCAGGGGTGAGGACAGGGAACCCCTCAATGACATGAACCGGGTGTGTGGGCCGTGCCCCCATTCAGTGCCATGATCCGGGGTGTGAGGGCCGGAACCCCTTCAGTGACATGACCCAGGGCGTCAGGGCCGGGCACCCCTTCAGTGCCATGAGCCGGGGTGTGAGGGCCGGGCACCTTCAGTGCCATGAAACGGGTGTGAAGGCTGGGCACCCCTACAGCCAATGAACCGGGTGTGAGGGCCGGGCACCCCATCAGTGCCATGAAACGGGTGAGGCTGGCACCCCTACAGTGCTGTTAAGGGGGGCACCCTTCACATGACATGGGGTATGAGGGCCGCACCTTGAGTGCCATGAATCTGGTGTGATGGCTGGGCACCCCTTCAACTCTATGAGCTGTGAGCGCCGGGAACCGCTTCACCCCATGACCTGGGGTGTGAGGGCCGGGCACCCCTTGGTCCATGACCTGGGTGTGAGGCCAGGCACCCTTTAGTGATATGACCCTGGGTGAGGGCCGGGCACCCTCCAGCACCATGACCCGTGGATGGCCGGGCACCCTTCAATGCCATGATCCGGGTGTGGAGGGCCGGGCACCCTTCAGTGCCATGAACCGGTGTGTGAGGGCCGGGCACTCTTTCAGTTCCATCAAACGGAAGGCCGGCACTCCTCCAGCACCATGACCCGGGGAATGAGGGCCGGGCACCCTTCCGTGCTATGACCTGTGAGGGCCGCCCTTTCATTGACATGACCCGGGTGTGGGGCCGGTCACTCCTTCAGTGCTATGACCCGGGTGTGAGGGCCGGGCACCGTTTCAGTGACATGACCCGGGTGTGAGGGCCGGTCACTCCTTCAGTGCCATGACCCGGGTGTGAGGGCTGGGCGACCTTCAGCACCATGACCCGGGGTGTGGCTGGCCTGATTTCAGTGCCAAGAATCGGGGTGAGGTCCGGCACGCCTCCAGCGACCCAGGGTATGAGGGCCGGGCACCTTCAATGACATGAACCGGGGTGTGTGGGCCGGCCCCATTCAGTGCCATGATCCGGGGTGTGAGGGCTGGAACCCCTTCAGTGACATGACCCAGGGCGTCAGGGCCGGGCACCCCTTCAGTGCCATGAGCCGGGTGGAGGGCCGGGCACTCCTTCAGTGCCATGAAACGGGTGTGAAGGCTGGGCACCCCTACTGAGCTATGAACCGGGTGTTAGGGCCGGGCACCCCTTCACATGACATGGGTATGAGGGCCGGGCACCCTTTCAGTGCCATGAACCGGTTCTGAATGCCGGTCACCCTTCAGTGCCATGATCCGGGGTGAGGGCCGGGCACCCTTTCAGTGCCATGAACCGGGGTGTGAGTGCCGGTCACCTTCAGCCCCATGACCCGGGTGTGATGGCCGGGCACCTGTTTAGGTCTTTGGACAAGGGGTGTGAGGCCGGGCACACCTTCAGTGCTATGTCCAAGGGTGTGACGGCCGGGCACTGCTTCAGTTCCATGACCCTGGTGTGAGGGCTGGGAACCCCTTCAGTGACATGAGCCGAGGTGTGAGGGCCGGGCACCCCATCAGTGCCATGAAACGGGGTGTGAGGGCCGGGCACCCCTAGAGTGCTGTGAACTGGGGTGTTAGGGCTGCACCCCTTCACATGACCCGGGTGTGAGGGCCGGCACCCCTTCAGCACCATGACCCGGGTGTGAGGGCTGGCATGATTTCAGTGCCATGAATCGGGGTGTGAGGTCCGGCACGCCTCCGCACCATGACCCAGGGTATGAGGGCCGGGCACCCCTTCAGTGCATGACCCGGGTGTGAGGGCCGGCACCGTTTCATTGACATGACCAGGGGTGAGGGCAGTGAACCCCTTCAATGACATGAACCTGGAGTGTGTGGGCCGGGCACAATTTCAGTGCCATGACCCGGGAGAGGCCGGGCACCCCTTCAGTGCCATGACCCGGGGTGGAGGGCCGGGCGACCCTTCAGCACCATGACCCTGGGTGTGAGGGCCGGGCTCGATTTCAGTGCCAAGAATCGGGGTGTGAGGTCCGGGCATGCCTCCAGCACCATGACCCTGGGTATGAGGGCCGGGCACCCTTTCAGTGCTATGACCTGGGGTGTGAGGGCCGGGCACCGTTTCAGTGACATGACCGGGGTGTGAGGACAGGGAACCCATTCAATGACATGAACCTGAGGTGGGCCGGGCCCCTTTCAGTGCCATGATCCGGGGTGTGAGGGCCGGAACCCCTTCAGTGACATGACCCGGGCGTCGGGGCCAGGCACCCTTCAGTGCCATGAGCGGGTGTGAGGGCCGGGCACTCTTCAGTGCCATGAAACGGGTGTGAGGGCTGGGCACCCTACTGAGCTATGAACCGGGTGAGGGCCGGGCACCCATCAGTGCCATGAACGGGGTGTGAGGGCCGGGCACCCTTGCAGTGCTGTGAACCGGGGTGTTAGGCCGCACCCTTCACATGACATGGGTATGAGGCCGGGCACCTTGAGTGCCATGAATCTGGGTGTGATGGCCGGGCACCCCTTCAACTCTATGACCTGTGCTGGAGCGCCGAACCGCTTAACCCCATGACCTGGGGTGAGGGCAGGGCACCCCTTTAGGTCCATGACCCGGGTTGTGGAGGGCCAGGCACCCCTTTAGTGATATGACCCTGGGTGTGAGGGCTGGCACCCTCCAGCATCATGACCCGGAGTGTGATGGCCGGGCACCCTTCAATGCCATGATCCGGGTGTGAGGGCTGGGCACCCTTCGGTGCCATGTACCGTGTGTTAGGGCTGCGACTCTTTCAGTTCCATGAAACGGGTGTGAAGGCCGGGCACCCTCCAGCACCATGACCCGGGTATGAGGGCCGGGCACCCTTTCAGTGCCATGAACCGGGGTGTGAGGCTATACCCTTCAGTGCCATGATCCGGGTTGGAGGGCCGGGCACCCTTTGAGTGCCATGAACCGGGGGTGTGAGTGCCGGTCACTCCTTCAGCCCCATGACCCGGGGTGTGATGGCCGGGCACCCGTTGGTCTATGACAAGGGGTGGAGGTCCGCACGCCTCCAGCACCATGACCCAGGGTAGGGCCGGGCACACCTTCAGTGCCATGTCCAAGGGTGTGACGGCCGGGCACCGCTTCAGTTCCATGACCCAGGGTGTGAGTGCAGGAACCCCTTCAGTGACGTGACCCGGGCGTCAGGTCCCAACACCCCTTCAGTGCCATTAAACGGGGTGTGAGGGCCCGGGCACTCCTTCAGTGCCATGAAACTGGGTGTGAGGGCTGGGCACCCCTACAGAGCTATGAACCGGGGTGTGAGGGCCGGGCACCCCATCAGTGCCATGAAACGGGGTGTGAGGGCCGGGCACCCCTACAATGCTGTGAACCGGGGTGTGAGGGCCGGGCACCCCTTCACATGACATGGGGTATGAGGGCCGGGCACCCTTTGAGTGCCATGAATCTGGGTGTGATGGCCGGGCACCCCTTCAACTCTATGACCCGTGGTGTGAGCGCCGGGAACCGTTTCAACCCCATGACCTGGGGTGTGAGGGCCGGGCACCCCTGTAGGTCCATGACCCGGGGTGTGAGGGCCAGGCACCCCTTTAGTGATATGACCCTGGGTGTGAGGGCCGGGCACCCATCCGGCACCATGACCCGGAGTGTGAGGGCCGGGCACCCCTTCAATACCATGATCCGGGGTGTGAGGGCCGGGCACCCCTTCAGTGCCATGAACCGGTGTGTGAGGGCCGGGCACTCTTTCAGTTCCATGAAACGGGGTGTGAAGGCCGGGCACCCCTCCAGCACCATGACCCGGGAATGAGTGCCGGGCACCCTTTCAGTGCCATGACCCGGGGTGTCAGTGCCGGTCACTCCTTCAGTGCCATGATCCGGGGTGTGAGGGCCGGGCACCCTTTCAGTGCCATGAGCCGGGGTGTGAGTGCCTGTCACTCCTTCAGCCCCATGACCCGGGGTGTGATGGCCAGGCACCCGTTTAGGTCTATGACAAGGGGTGTGAGGGACGGGCACACCTTCAGTGCCATGTCCAAGGGTGTGACGGCCGGGCACCGCTTCAGTTCAATGACCCGGGGTGTGAGTGCCGGGAACCTCTTCAGTGACGTGACCCGGGGCGTCAGGTCCCAGCACCCCTTCAGTGCCATTAAATGGGGTGTGAAGGCCGGGCACCCCTTCAGCCCTATGACCCGAGGTGCGATGGCCGGGCACCCGTTTAGGTCTATGACAACGGGTGTGAGGGCCGGTGCACACCTTCATTCCCATTTCCAGGGGTGTGACGGCCGGGCACCGCTTCAGTGCCATGACCCGGGGTGTGAGAGCCGGGAACCCCTTCAGTGCCATGAAACGGGTTGTGAGGGTTGCTCTCGATTTCAGTGCCATGAATCGGGTGTGAGGGCTGGGCACCTCTAGCACCATGACCTGGGTTATAAGGGCCGGGCACCCCTTCAATGACATGACCCCGGGTGTGTGGGCCGGGTACCCTTTCAGTGCCATGACCCGGGGTGTGAGGGCCGGGCACCCGTTTAGGTCTATAACCAGGGGTGTGAGGCCCGGGCACACCTTCAGTGCCATGGCCAGGGGTGTGACGGCCAGGCACCGCTTCAATGCCATGACCCGGGGTGTGACGGCCAGGCACCCTTTCAGCTCCATGACCCGGTATGTGAGGGCCGTGCACCCCTTTAGTGACATGACCCGGGGTGTGATGTCCGGGCACCCCTTCAGCTCCATGACCCGGTATGTGAGGGCTGGGCACCCCTCTAGCATCATGGCCCGGGGTGTGAGGGTCGGGCACCCCTTCAGTGTCATGACCCGGGGTGTCAGGGCCGAAGACCCTTCCAGAACTATGGCCCGGGGTGTGAGGGCCGGGCACCCTTTGAGTGCCATGACCCGGTTGTGATGTCCGGGCACCCCTTCAGCTCCATGACCCTGTATGAGGGCCGGCACCCCTCCAGCACCATGGCCCGGGGTGTGGTCAGGCACCCCTTCAGTGTCATGACCCGGGGTGTCAGGGCAGGCCTGGCCCGGGGTGTGAGGCCGGGCACCTTCAGTGCCATGAATCAGGTGTGGGGCCGACCCACTAGGTACATGACCAAGGGTGTGGAGGCGGACAAACCTTCAGTGCCATGGCCCACGGGTGAGGGCTGGGCACCTCATCAGTGCCATGACCCAGGGTGTGAGGGCCGGGCACCCCTTCAGTGACATGACCGGAGTGTGGTGTGGCACCTTTAGTGATATGACCCGGGGTGTGAGGGCCAGGCACCTTTCAGCACAATGACCCGGGGTGTGAGGGGCACGCTTAGACATGACCAGGTGTGTGAGGCCAGGCACCCCTTCAGTTCCATGAACCGGGGTGTGAGGGCCGGGCACCCCATCAGTGCCATGAACCGGGGTGTGAGGTCAGGCAATCTTTCAGTGCAATGAAACGGGGTGTGAAGGCGGCACCCCTCCAGCACCATGACCAGGGTGAGGGCCGGGCACCCCTTCAGTTCTATGACCCATGGTGTTAGGGCCGGGCACCCTTCATTGACATGACCCGGGGTGTGGGGGCCGGGCTCGATTTTAGTTCCATGAATCGGGGTGTGAGGGGCGGGCATCCCTCGAGCACCATTACCGGGATATGAGGGCGGGCACCCCTTCAGTGCTATGACCCAGGGTGTGAGGGCCAGGAACCCTTCAGTGACATGACCAGGGCGTCAGGCCGGCACCCTCTAGTGCCATTAAACGGGGTGTGAGGCGGGCACCCCAGCACCATGATCCGGGGTGTGAGGCCGGGCTCGATTTTAGTTCCACGAATCGGGGTGTGAGGGCCGATCCCTCAAGCACCATTACCCGGGATATGAGGGCCGGGCACCTTGTGCTATGACCCGGGGTGTGAGGGCCCGGACACCCTTTCAGTAGACTGCCCGGGGTGTGAGGCGGGGACCCTTCAATGACATGACCCGGAGTGTGTGGGCCGACACCCTTTCAGTGCCATGACCGGGGTGAGGGCCTGTGACTCCTTCAGTGCCATGACCCGGGTATGAGGGCCAGAACTTCAGCACCATGACCCGGGATGTGAGGGCCGGGCTCGATTTCAGTGCCATGAATCGGGGTGAGGCCAGGCACCCCTCCAGCACCATGACCCGGAGTATAAGGGCCGGGCACCTTCAATGACGACCCGGGGGTGTGTGGGCCGGTACCGTTCAGTGCCATGACTCGGGGTGTGAGGGCCGTGCACCTTCGTGCCATGGCCAGGGGTGTGGCGGCCGGGCACCGCTTCAGTGAGATGACCGGGGCGTCAGGGCCGGGCACCCCTTCAGTGCCATGAACAGGGGTGTGAGGCCGGGCATTCCTTTCATGACCCGGGGTGTGAGGCCGGGCTCGATTTTAGTTCCATGAATCTCGGGGTGAGGCCGGGCATCGCTAAAGCACCATGACCCGGGGTATGAGGGCCGGGCACCCTTCAGTGCTATGACCCGGGCTGTGAGGGTCACCCTTTCAGTGACATGACCCGCGGGTAGGGCACCCTTCAAAGACATGACCTGAGTAGGGCCGGGCACCTTCAGTGCCATGACCCGGGTGTGAGGTGGCTGATTTCAGGCCATGAATCGTGAGGGCCGGCACCCTCTAGTACCATGACCCGGGGTAATAGGGCCGGGCACCCTTCAATGACATGACCCGGGTGGGTCGGGTACCCTTTCAGTGCCATGAATCAGGTGTGGGCCGGACACCACTTTAGGTACATGACCAAGGGGTGAGGGCCGGAAAACCTCAGTGCCATGGCCATGGGGGTGAGGGCGGGCACCTCATCAGTGCCATGACCTGGGTGGAGGCCGAGCACCCCTTCAGTGACATGACCCGAGTGAGGGCCTGGCACCCTTTAGTGATATGGACTGGTGAGGCCGGCACCAGCACCATGACCCGTGTGAGGGGCCGGCACCCCTTCAGCACCATGACCCAGTAGCGGGCACCCCTTCAGTTCCATGAACCGGGGTGTGAGGCCGTGCACACCTTTCAGTGCCATGGCCAGGGGTGTCGGCCAGGCGCCCAGTGCCATGACCGGGGGACGGCCGGCACCCTTTCAGCTCCATGACCCGTGGTGTGAGGCCGGGAACCGCTTCAACTCCATGACCTGGGGGTTTCAGCGCCGGGCACCCTTTAGGTCCATGACCCGGGTGTGAGGGCCGTGCACCTTCAGTGACATGACCTGTGAGGGCAGGCACCCTTTAGTGATATGACCCTGGGTGTGAGGGCCGGCACCCCTTTCAGTGCCATGACCTGTGAGGCCGGGCTGATTTCAGTGCCATGAACGGGGGAGGGCCTGGCACCTCCAGCAACATGACCCGGGTGTGAGGGCCGGGCACCCCTTCAGAGCCATGAACCGGGGTATGAGGGCCGGGCACCTCTGTGCTATGGAACCGTCTGAGGGCAGGGGCACCTTTCAGTGCCATGAAAGGGGGAAGCGGGCACCCCTCCAGCACCATGACCCTGGGTGTGAGGGCCGGGCACCCTTTCAGCACCATGACCCGGGGTGTGAGGGCCGGGCATTTTTTCAGTGATATGACCCTGGGTGTGAGGGACGGGCACCCCTTCAATGATATGACCCGGGGGGTGAGGGCCGGGCACTCGTTTAGCTCTATGACCACGGGTGTGAGGGCCGGGCATACCTTCAGTGCCATGACCAGGGGTGTGACGGCCGGGCACCGCTTCAGTGCCATGACCCGGGGTGTGACGGTCAGGCACCCTTTCAGCTCCATGACCCGTGGTGTGAGGGCCGGGAACCGCTTCAACTCCATGACCCGGGTTGTGAGGGCCGTGCACCCCTTTAGTGACATGACCCGGGGTGTGATGTCCGGGCACCCCTTCAGCTCCATGACCCTGTATGTGAGGGCCGGGCACCCCTCTAGCACCATGGCCCGGGGTGTGAGGGCATGGCTCCCCTCCAGCACCATGGCCCGGGGTGTGAGGGTCGGGCACCCCTTCAGTGTCATGACCCGGGGTGTCAGGGCCAAAGACCCTTCCAGAACCATGGCCCGGGGTGTGAGGGCCGGGCACCCTTTCAGTGCCATGAATCGGGGTGTAGGGCGGGACACTACTTTAGGTACATGACCAAGGGTGTGAGGGCCGGACAAACCTTCAGTGCCATGGCCACGGGTGTGAGGGCCGGGCACCTCATCAGTGCCATGACCCGGGGTGTGAGGGCCGGGCACCCCTTCAGTGACATGACCCGGAGTGTGAGGGCCTGGCACCCCTATAGTGATATGACCCGGGGTGTGAGGGCCGGGGCTTATCAGCACAGGCCCGGTGTGTGAGGGCCAGGCACCCCTTCCCAGTTCCATGGACCCTTGGGGTGTGGGGCCAGGAACCCCTTCATTGCAGAACTGGGGTGTGAGGGCCGGAGCACTCTTTCAGTGCAATGAAACGGGTGTGAAGGCAGGGGCACCCCTCCAGCACCATGACCCGGGGTATGAGGGCCGGGCACCCCTTCAGTTCTATGACCCATGGTGTAAGGGCCGGGCACCCTTTCATTGACATGACCCGGGGTGTGAGGGCCGGGCTCGATTTTAGTTCCATGAATCGGGGTTTGAGGGCCGGGCATCCCTCGAGCACCATTACCCGGGATATGAGGGCCGGGCACCCCTTCAGTGCTATGACCCGGGGTGTGAGGGCCAGGAACCCCTTCAGTGACATGACCCGGGGCGTCAGGGCCCGGCACCCCTTCAGTGCCATTAAACGGGGTGTGAGGGCCGGGCACCCCTTCAGCACCATGATCCGGGGTGTGAGGGCCGGGCTCGATTTTAGTTCCATGAATCGGGGTTTGAGGGCCGGGCATCCCTCGAGCACCATTACCCGGGATATGAGGGCCGGGCACCCCTTCAGTGCTATGACCCGGGGTGTGAGGGCCGGACACCCTTTCAGTGAACTGACCCGGGGTGTGTGGGCCGGAGACCCCTTCAATGACATGACCCGGAGTGTGTGGGCCGGGCACCCTTTCAGTGCCATGACCCGGGCTGTGAGGGCTGGTGACTCCTTCAGTGCCATGACCCGGGGTATGAGGGCCGGGCACCCTTTCAGCACCATGACCCGGGATGTGAGGGCCGGACTCGATTTCAGTGCCATGAATCGGGGTGTGAGGGCCGGGCACCCCTCCAGCACCATGACCCGGAGTATAAGGGCCGGGCTTGATTCTAGTTCCATGAATCGGGGTGTGAGGCCGGGCATCGCCCAGCACCATGACCCTGGAGGAGGGCCGGGCACCCTTCAGTGCTATGACCCGGGTGTGAGGGCCGGGCCACCCTTTCAGTGACATGACCCGGGTGTGGGGCCGGGCACCCTTCAAAGACATGACCCGGAGTAGGTGGGCCGGGCACCCTTTCAGTGCCATGACCCGGGGTGTGAGGGCCGGTGTCTCCTTCAGCAACATGACCCGGGGTGTGAGGGTTGGGCTCGATTTCAGTTCCATGAATCGGGTGTGAGGGCCGGGCACCCCTCTAGTACCATGACCCGGGTAAAGGCCGGCACCCTTCAATGACATGACCCGGGGTGTGTGGGCCGGGTACCCTTTCAGTGCCATGAATCGGGGTGTAGGGGCCGACACCCACTTAGGTACATGACCAAGGGTGTGAGGGCTGGACAAACCTTCAGTGCCATGGCCATGGTGTGAGGGCTGGGCACCATCAGTGCCATGACCCGGGGTGTGAGGCCAGGCACCCCTTCAGTGACATGACCTGGAGTGTGAGGGCCTGGCACCTTTAGTGATATGACCCGGGGTGTGAGGCCGGGCACCCCTCAGCACCATGACCCGGGGTGTGAGGCCGGGCACCCCTTCAGCACCATGACCCAGTGTGTGAGGGCCGGGCACCCCTTCAGTTCCATGAACCGGGGTGTGAGGGCCGGGCACCCCTTCAGTGCCATGAACCGGGGTGTGAGGGCGGGCACCCTCCAGCACCATGACGGGTTATGAGGGCCAGGCACCCCTTCAGTGCTATGACCCGGGGTGTGAGGGCAGGGAACCCCTTCGTGACATGACCCGGGGCGTCAGGCCCCGGCACCCCCAGTGCCATTAAACGGGGTGTGAGGGCCGGGCACCCCTTCAGCATCATGATCCGGGGTGTGAGGGCCGTGCACACCTTCAGTGCCTTGGCCAGGGGTGTGACGGCCGGGCCTGCCAGTGCCATGACCCGGGGTGTGATGGCCGGGCACCTTTCAGCTCCATGACCCGTGGTGTGAGGGCCGGGAACCCTTCAACTCCATGACCTGGGGTTTCAGGGCCAGTCACCCTTTAGGTCCATGACCCGGGGTGTGAGGGCCGTGCACCCCTTCAGTGACATGACCCGGGGTGTGAGGGCGGGCACCCCTTAGTGTATGACCCTGGGTGTGAGGGCCAGGCACCCAGTGCCATGACCCGGGGTGTGAGGGCCGGGCTGTTCAGTGCCATGAGTCGGGGTGTGTGGGGCCGGGCACCCTTCAGCCTGACTCAGGTGTGAGGCCAGGCACCCCTTCAGAGCCATGAACCGGGGGTATGAGGGCCAGGCACCCTTCAGTGACATGACCCAGGGGTCTGAGGTCCAGGCACCCTTTAGTGATATGACCCTGGGTGTGAGGGCCGGGCACCTTCAGTGCCATGACCGGGGGTGTGAGGCCGGCTCGATTTCAGTGCCATGAATCAGGGTGTGAGGCAGGCACCCCTCCAGCGCCCTATGTGGAGTGTGAGGGCCGGGCACCTTCAGAGCCTGAACCGGGGTATGAGGGCCGGGCACCCCTTCAGTGCTATGAACCCGGGGTCTGAGGGCCAGGCACCTTTCCGTGCAAGCGGGGGTGTGAAGGCGGGCACCCCTCCAGTGCCATGAACCGGGGTGTGAGGGCCAGGCACCTTCAGTGCTATGAACCGGGGTCTGAGGGCCAGGCACCTTTCAGTGCCATGAGAGGCAGGGGTGTGAAGGCCAGGCACCCCTCCAGTGCCATGAACCGAGGTGTGAGGCCGGGCAATCCTTCAGTGCTATGACCCGTGGTGTGAGGGCTGGGCACCCCTTCAGTGCCATGACCCGGGGTGTGAGGGCCGGGCACCTTCAGTGCCATGAATCAGGGTGTGAGGGCCGGGGCACCCTCCAGCACCTGACCTGGTGTGAGGGCCGGGCACCCCTTCAGAATTCATGAACCGGGGAGTATGAGGGGCCTGGCACCCCTTCAGTGCCATGACCCGGGGTGTGAAGGCCGGGCTCGATTTCAGTGCCAAGAATCGGGGTGAGGGCGGGCACCCTTTAGGTCTATGACCAGGGTGTGAGGCCAGGCACTGCTCAGTGCCATGAGCATGGTTGTGACGGCCAGGCACCTTCAGTGCCATGAGCCGGGGTTCAGGGCGGGCACCCCATCAGTGACATGAGCCGGGGTGTGAGTGCCAGGCACCCCTAAGTGCTGTGAACCGGGGTGTGAGGGCGGGCACTTTCTATGACCGGTGTGGGCCGGGCACCCATTCAGTGCCATGAATCTGGGTGTGAGGGCGGGCACCCCTCGCACCATGACCCAGGGGTGTGTGAGGCTGGGCATGATTTCAGTGCCATGAATCGGGTGTGAGGGCCGGGCACCCCTCTAGCACCATGACCAGGGTATGAGGGCCGGGCACCCCTTCAGTGCTATGACCGGGGGTGTGAGGGCCCAGTGACATGACCCGGAGTGTGAGGACTGGGACCCCTTCAATGACATGACCTGGAGTGTGTGGGCCGGGCACCCTTTAGTGCTATGACCGGGGTGTGAGGGCCATCATCCTTCAGTGCTGACCAGGATGTGAGGGCCGGGCAACCCTTCAGCACTATGACCTGGGTTGTGTTGTTTGGGGACTTTAGTGCCATGGAACTGTGTGTAGGGATGAGGCACCGCGTTGGGTCTATGAGGTGTGAGGCCGGGCACTCAGTGACATACAGATGCGTCAGGGCTGGCCACAGCCGTTGTCTTGAGGCAGGCACCTTTGAGTCATGAGAGGTGAACCGGGGTTGTGAGGGCCGGGCATCCGTTCACATGACATGGGTGTGAGGGTCGGGTACCTTTTCTGTGCAGTGAACTGGGGTATGAGAGCGGGCACGCTTTCAGTTGCCATGAATCGGGGTGTGATGTCCGGGCACCTTTCAGCTCCATGACCGTGGTGTGAGGACTGGGGTCGCTTCAACTCATGGCATTGGGGTGTGAGGGCTGGGCACCTTTTGGTCTATGACCGGTGTGAGGCGGGCACCTCTCAGCACTATGACTCTGGTGTGAGGCCGGGCACCCTTCAGTGTTGTGAACGGGGTGTGACGGGGGCAATCTTCAGTGTCATGAACTGGGGTGTGAGGGCTGGCACTTCTTCAGTGCTATGAATGGGGGTGTGGCGGCCGGGCACCCTTCAGCACCATGAAACGGGGGTGTGATGCTGGAGGCTGATTTGAGTGCCATTGATGGGGTGTGGGGCCGGGCACCCTCAGCCTTGGCCTGTGAGGGGGGCTTCAGTGCTGGACCAGGGTGTGAGGGCTGGGCACCCTTTCAGTGACATGCTGGGGAGTGGGTGCAGCACCTCCAGCAGCATGGCCCAGGGTGTGGGGAGGGTGCTTAAACTGTGGTCTGGGGTGTGAGGGGTTTCTAGCACCTCCATGCCCAGGTTGGTGGAGGACATTCTGCAACACCATTGGCCAGGTGAGGTGCACCTTCAGTTTCTTGACCTGGACGGACACCCCTCAACACCATGGCCGGGTTTGATGGGCTGGATTCAGTGCCATGTCCGGTTGTGAGGGCCGGGCGCCTTTTCAGTGCTGACCCGGGGTGTGAGAGGCTGGCTTGATTTCAGTGCCATGAATCGGGGTGTGAGTGCCGGCACCCCTCCAGCACCATGATCCTGGGTATGAGGCCAGGCACCCTTCAGTGCTATGACCGGGGTTTGAGGCTGGGCACCCTTTCGTGACGACACCGGGGTGTGAGGTCAGGCACCCTTTCAATTGGACATGACCCTGGGGTGTGTGGGGGCCGGGCACCTTTCAGTGCCATGACCCGGGGTGTGAGGCGGGGCACACCTTCAGCCTCAAGACCCTGGGTGTGAGGCCGGGCACTCGTTTAGATCTATGACCAGGGGTGTGTGTGGGCCGGGCTCCTTTGGGTCTATGACCAGGGGGTGTGATGGCCGGGCATACCTTCAATGCCATGGCCAGGGGTGTGACGGCCGGGTTACCACTTCAGTGCTATGACCCGGGTGTGAGGGCCGGCACCCTTCAGTGACATGAATCGGGGTGTGAGGGCGGGCACCCCTACAGAGCTATGAACCGGCGTGTGAGGGCCGGGCATCCCTTCACTGACACTGGGTGTGAGGCCAGGATTCTTTTAGTGCCACGACCAGGGGTGTGAGGGCCGGGCACCCGTTCAGTGCCAGAATCGGGGTGTGATGGCCAGGCACTCCTTCAGGTCCATGACCCGGTATGAGGGCTGGCACCCTCAGCACCATGGCCCGGGGTGTGAGGGCCGAGGCACCCCTGCATCACGGAATGGGGGTGGGGCCAGGCACCCTTTCAGTGTCATGACCTGGGGTGTCAGGGCCGGACATCCCTCAGCACCATGACCCGGGTGTGACGGCCGGGCACGCTTCAGTGCCATGACCCCGTGTGTGAGGGCGGGCACCCCAGGTGCCATGAGCCGGGGGTGAGGCCGGGCACCCCTTTAGTACCATGGGGAGGCGGGGTGAGGGCTGGGAACCATACAGGCTATGAACAGAAGAGCGAGGGCTGGGCACCCCTTCACATGACACGGAATGTGAGGGCCGGGCACCTTTTCAGTGCCATTACCGGGGTGAGGTCCGGGCTCGATTTCAGTGCCATGAATCGGGGTGTGAGGTCGGGACCCTCCAGCATCATGACACGAGGTATGAGGGCGGGCACCTTCAGTGCCATGAGCCGTGGTGTGAGGGCCGGGCACCCCTGCAGAGCTGAACCCGGGTGTGAGGGTGCACTTTTGCCTTCACCTGTGCTGTGTGAGATGACCTTTTCAGCATGGACCGTGGTGTGGGGCCGGGGACCCCTTTAGTGACAGAGCTGGGTTGTGGGCGGGCACCTTAGTACCATGAAACGGGTGTGAGGGCCGTGATCGATTTAGTGCCAGGAATCAGGGGTGTGAGGTCAGGGCACTCTGCACCATGAATGAGGGTTTGAGGGGCCGGGTACGGCTTGAGTGCCATGAAGCCGGGGTGTTAGGCCGGGCACCCCTTCCAGATGACACGGGGTGTGAGGCTGGGGCACCCTTTGGGTGCTGAATGAGATGGTGTGGTGGCCGGGCTCAACTTCAGATCTATGAACCCTGTGGTGTAGGGCCGCTTCAGTGTCATGGCCTGGGGTGTGAGGGGTGGGCACCTTTTTGAGTGCATGAATCGGGGTGTGATGGCGTGCACTCCTTCAGTTCCATGACCTGTGGTGTGAGGACTGGGAGCTGCTTCCCAAGACCTGGTTAGTGAGGGGCGGGCTGCCCAGGTCTATGACCGGTGGTGTGAGGGCTGTGCACTTCTTCAGTGACATGACCTGGTGTGGGGGATTTCAGTGATATGACCCGTGGGTGAGGACCGTGGCCTTCAATGACGAGAACGAGGTGTGTTTTCAGGGAACGCTTCAGCGCCATGACCCGGGATGTGAGAGCCGTGCCTGATTTCAGTGCCAGAATCGGGGTGTGAGGTCCGGGTACCCCTCCAGCACCATGACCCAGGGTTTGAGGGCCGGGCACCCCTTCAGTGCCATGAACCGGGGTGTTAGGCCAGGCACCCTTCAGATGACACGGGTGTGTGAGGGCTGGGCACCCTTTGAGTGCCATGGAATCGGGGTGTGATGGCCGGCTCACCAGCTCCATGACCCGTTGTGAGCGCCGGGAACCATAAAGAGGGTTTAGGTCCATGACCCGGGTGTGAGGGGTGCACCCCTTCAGTGACATGACCCAGGGTGTGAGGGCCAGGCACAGCCAGATAATTTGGTTGAGAGGGAACCCTTCAGCACTATGACCCGAGTGTGAGGGCTGGGCACCCCTTCAATGCCATGTGAACCGGGTGTGAGGGCTGAACCCTTCAGTGCCATGAAACGGGGTGTGAAGGCCGGGCACGCCTCCAGCACCATGACCCGGGGTGGAGGGTCGGCACCCCTTCAGTGCTATGACCCGGGTGTGGCTGGGCACCCTTAGCCCATGACCCAGTGTGAAGGCTGGGCACCACTCCAACACGATGGACCGAGTTGAGGGCACCCTCCAGAATCATGGCCCGGGGGGGTGGGGGACTGCCTTCACTGTCATGTCCAGGGTGTGGGCTGGGCATTCATTCAGTGCCATGACCTGGGGTGTGTGAGGGCGGTCACTCTCGATTAGGTCGATTACCTGGGGTGTGGGGCCGGGCATACCTTCAGGTCATGGCCAGGGTGGAAAGTCGCACCGAATAGTGCCGTGAGCCGGGGAGTTAGGGCCGGGCACCCTTTTTAGTTTGCGAAACGGCTAGAGGCCGGGCACCTGTTCATATGACACGGGTGTGAGGGCGCACTTTTTCAGTGCCGTGAACCGGGGTATGAGGGCCGGGCAGTGCTTGTGTGCCATGAATCGGGGGTGTGATGTCCGAATTTCAGCCCATGAACTGTGGAGGATAGGGAACCTACCAACTCCATGACCAGGTGTGAGGGCTGGGCACTTTAGCATGACTGTGGTGGATGGCCATGCACCCTTCAGTGACATGACCTGGTGAGGATAGGGAACCTGCTTCAACTCCATGACCTTGGGGGTGTGAGGGCCGGGGCACTTTTCAGGACTATGATTCCGGTGTGTGATGGCTGGCACCCTAGTGACATGACCTGGTGGATGGTTGCACTTTTAGTGACATGCCCTGTGAGGGCCGGCACCTCCAGCACCATGACCCTGAGTGAGGCTGGCACCCTTCAGTGCAAACCGGGGGTGTGACGGCTGCAATTTAGTGCCATGGAACCAGGGAGGCCAGGAACCCTTTCGTGCCATGAACGGGTGTGTGTGGCTGGGCACTTTACACTGCTGTGAATTGGGTTGAGGCCGGTACCCTTCAAATGACTAGGGATGGGAGGGTCGCTGGGCACCCTTCAGTGCTATGAATGTGGTGTGGTTGAGCTGACACCTTCAGTACTTATGGAACTGGGTGTGAAGGTTGGCTGATTTGTGTATGAATCGGGATGTGGGGGGTGCACCCCTCCAGCACCATGACCTGGGGTGGTATGAGGGCTGGGCACCCTTCAGTGCTAGTGACCCGGGTGGAGGGCTGGGCACTTTTCTGGGACATGACCCGGGGTGTGAGGGCTGGCACCCTCCAGCAGCATGGCCCAGGGTGTGAGGGGCGGGGCACCCCAGCACGTGCCCGTGTGAGGGCTGGCACCTCTCAGCCATGGCTCGTGGGAGGTCCACATTCTGCAACACCATGGCTGGGTGTGAGGCTGGGCACTTTCAGTGTCTTGACCTGGCAGCTGACACCCTCCAGCACCATGGCCCGTTTGATGGCCGGGCACCGCTTCAGTGCTATGTCCTGGTGGAGGGGCAAATTTTTCAGTGCCATTGACCTGGGTGTGAGGAGCTGGGTTTGATTTCAGTGCCATGAATCAGGGGGAGTCTGGGCACCTCCAGCACCATGACCTGGTATGCTGCACTGTTTCAGGTGCTAGGACCTGTGTGAGGGCCGGAACCTCAGTGACATGTGACCTGTGAGGCCTGGCACTCTTCAATGATATGAGACCTGGGGTGTGAGGGCGGGGCACTCATTCTAGGGGATCTGTGGTGAGGGCCAGGCACTTTCAGTAACATGACCTGGGGGTTGTGGCACCTTCAGTGCCATGTGAGCCGGGCTACTGGCTGGCACTCTTCAGTGCCATGAAACGTGGTGGGGGCTGGCACCCCACAGAGGCTATTAACCGGGGTGGAGGGCTGGGCACCCTTCACATACACGGGTGTGAGGGCCAGGCACTTTTCAATGCCATGACCCAGGGTGTGAGGGCTGGGCACCCGTCTGTGCCGTGAATCGGGTGTGATGTCCGTACTTTTTTCACTATGAATCGGGGTGTGAGGGCTGCACCCCAGCAATTGGGGATTGGGGTGAGGTGTATACCTTTAGTGCTGGCCAGGGGTGTGACGGTCGGGCACCGCTTCATGCTAAGGACCTGGGTAGGCTGGAACTTTCAGTGACATGACTGGGGCGTCAGGCTGGCACCCTTTCAGTGCCATGAGCTGGTGGTGTGAGGGCTGGCACTTTTTAGTGCCCTGAGATGGGGTGGGGGGGCCGGGCACCTTCAGTGTATGAACTGGGGTGTGGAGGGCCGAGCACCTTTCTTGAAAGTGACCCGGGTGTGAGGCTGGTCACTCTTCAGTGCCATGACCTCGGAGTGGGGCACCTTCAGCCTGCGACCTGAGGTGGAGGCCGGCCACCCGTTAGGTCTATAACCAGGGTGTGTGTGAGGGCCGGGCACCTCAGTGCCATGACAGGGTGTGACGGCTGGGTCACTGCCTAGTGCAATGATCTGGAGGGCCACCTTTTGAGTGAGGATTCTGAGCGTCGGGGGTTACGGGCAACTTTCAGTGTCATGAGATGGGGGTGAGGGCGGGCACCCTATGGTGCCGTTGAAATGTGAGCCGGGAACCTACAGAGCTATGAACCGGGTGTGGGCTGGGCACCCTTCACATGACACGGGTGGGGTGGGGCACCTTCAGCCCCATGGCCTGTGTAGGGCGGGCACCCCAGCACTATGGCCTGGGGAGGATGGCTGGGCACCCTTCAGTGACTTAACCCGTGAGAGACGGGCACCCCTTAGAAGTGAACGTGTGAGTGCCGGGCAACCCAACAAAGCTATGAATCGGGGTGTGAGGGCTGGGCACCACTTCACATGATGGGGAGGCTGCACCCTTCCATATGACACGGGGTGTGAGGGCCGGGCACCTTTTCAGTGCCATGACCCAGAGTGTTAGCCTGTGCCTGATTAGTGCCAAAATCGGGGTGGAGGGCTGGCACCTCCAGTGACATGACTCTGTGGGAGGCTGGGCACCCTTCAGTGACATGACCCGGTGTGTGAGGGCTGGGCACTCTCCAGCACGGACCTGGGTTGGAGGCTGAACCGCTTCAACCCCATGACCAGGGAGGGCTGGCACCCCTTTAGGTCCATGACCCGGGGTGTGAGGCTGTGGCACCCCTTCAGTGTTGTGACCTGGGTGTGAGGTTGGCACCTTTCAGTGCTGTGGAATGGGCGGTGTGAGGCCGGGCACCCCTACAGTGCTGCGAACTGGGTGTGAGGGCCGGCACCTCCAGCAATTATCACCGGGGTAGGGCCGGGTACCTCTTCAGTAAGCTATGACCCGGGTGTGAGGACTGCAATTCTTTCAGTGACATGACCTGGGTGTGAAGGGCGGGCACCCCTTCAATGACATGACCTGGGGTGTGGGGCTGGACACCCTTTCAGTGCCATGACCTGGGTGTGGGCCGACCACTCCTTCGGTGCCATGACCCTGGGGGGGGTCAATTCCCTTCAGCCTATGGGACCTGAGGTGTGTGAGGGGAGGGCACCTGTTTAGTTCATACCAGCTGTGGGAGGCCAGTACACCTTCAGTGCAGTGGCTGTGGGTGGACTTTTGGGGTGTGTCAATTTGTCAACATGTTAAAATCAAATTTGCAGTCAAAGATAGCTTTTTATGTTCAAACTTGAGATTAGCAAACAAAATGAATTTAAATAAGTCTCTCTTCTACATCAATTATACTCTGTAAAGTTTCAAATATCAGTATTTCAACAAATTTAATAGACTTGATTAGAATTATTCACTGATATTAACTAACTTTCATTGAATGGAGTGGTTTTTATGGTTCTATAGCTTGTAATATGCATGTCAGAACATGAACATGAACAGGCTCTCCTGCTTAGGACAGTTTATTTTTGTTTTGACTTGTACCAAGAGTGAGGATGCTTGGCTCACTCTCCTTCTTAGATATCATAGATTTGGTTTGCTCTCATTGCACTTGCACCTACTCTTACCATCTAATTTTACATTTTAATTATTGTAAGAGGATATTGATTGTTTCGTAGTCATTATATTTGCAAAACATTATGTTCTAAGAAAATTATTATGTTATTTCTGTTACAGCATTTTTGATAAATAAATTGATATTTTTTGAAACAACAATTGGGAATTGTGAAACATGGAAATATTTTTTTTCATTTTTTGATAGTGTTAAGATGTCAAATAATTGTAGTCAGTTTGTCAATTATTTGATATTTGGTAGAAGGGATGAGCTCTTGTATTTCAGAACTTCCAAATATATATGCTACGATTAGGTTACTCTTTCGAGAAAAATGCATGACAGAAGGAACTATAGATAAAGAAATCTTAAATGATATGATAGTCCTCTTTCTTGGGTCGTTGACAAAGCTAATGCAATATTCAAACCACCTGTGATTAATCAGTGTTGAACTATTGAGCTTAAAACTAACGGTAAATTATGTTCACAAAGGAAGTTGAAACATCTATCTTGGTAAAGAAACTGTTAGTAAATGAATTTCTGAAATACTGATAATTGTTTGACATTTTGACTCTGCAAGTGTTCTACATATTATGTTTTGAATCCAACTGTTTCTACTCAGGTAAGAGAGTAGGTAATTCCCATATTGATTGTGGTTGTCCTCGTGAAAATAAGATCCCTGTTTTGAGTTTTAATTAAAGGCATAGATAAGAAGGTCAATACAAATGGTTCAATAGATTATTCAGAAACAAAGAAGCAGATTGTTATGCCAAGAAGAGAGAAATACTAGAGAGGAAGAAGAAGGAAATGAGAGGAAGAAGCCATCCAAAGAGAGTGAAGATGCTTGTGTTTTAGATGTTATTACTTTTGATAGTTCTTTCTGATACAGAAGCAACATCAGATGATAGTTCCAAGAGCTTATTCTGAACTTTTTTACCAAAGAAATGAAGTAAACACAAGATTTAGCTAGTATTCGCCACCATGTTGGACTCGTGAGGTTGAAGAAATTGCAATGTTGCTTGAGATGCAGTCTTATCAGATATGTATTTTTTGTGATAGATCATAATAAAATTAGAAGAGCATATGGAATGATTTGATCAGCGTGAAAGATTTAACAGGGAGGGTCGTCTTTTTTGTTTGATGAAGAATAGATGATACAAAAGTTTGCTGTAAAGATGGATAATAGAAAGTCAAATCAATGTAGGTAAATCATCGTCTGTTCTGAGCTTGGTGGTCGGTTTTTGTTTGTTTCTTGTTCTCAAACCTAAGTATGGAAGAAATTATGCAGGAGGTGATTGCTGATCATATTTTTGTTGGTCTGAGATATCAATTGTCGGCTGTTGGTGAGATCAACTGCAGTGGCACTGGATGTGGGGGTGTGATACTATTAGAGAAAAACTAGGAAGAAGACTTTGTTTTGGGATTTGTATGTATACATGGCGGCTTACCTTTCATCTCATTCAGGAACTTGATTGGTCTCTGAAGTGCAACAAGGGTCAGGTCTCTTGGTATCATGCTGGATGAAGTAACACAACTAGAAATAAATACAACCTTCCAAAGGTCGAAGTTGGCCTCCTTCCGGAGTTGGGTTGAAGGAGTTATCAAAGATTCAGCATGATCATCTATGCTTTATCGTGTTGTCAAATAATAGATTTCAGGAGAAGTGCTCAGTTGCTGGTTTCTGGAGATTGGAGCTGTCAGTCACAGCCGTTGGTTAACTACAGCTCTTCGTTTACAGTGGATTGGATTTTAAACATTTAATTGAAGGGCAAAGTGTTAGAATGAGGTTGATTGTTGAATTTATTGGAGTTTATCTTCCCAGTGGTTTAGTGTGAAATTTAACTTATGGGTGATGGGCTCAATCACCTTTTTGTTTCACCAAAAGCTAGTAAGAAATCACAGAGAAGCTGCAGAGGGCTAACGTGCTACCTGTGGCAAGAAGGTCCGCTTGGTATGTTCGATCAGAAGCAGTTTTGCAAGTAATGCTTGCAGTCAATGTACCAATCTCCAACTGAGGCTGTAGAAGTCATTCTAAAAGATTAGATAGTAACCGCTAATAGATGACGACCAGCTGGGGAGACTGTCTGTTTCATTCAAGAAAAGTTCCCCCATTGAAACGTCAATGCCAAATTAAAATTGTCAGAATTGGTTGACTTAGGCTTGGAAGCCCAAGAGCCACCATTGACAACAAGTCTAATCCAGCTGCTAGAATCAGAGAAATGCAAAGAGACTCCCCAATGCAGGTGCCGAGTGGCTCTTCCACACCAAAGTGTGGAGAGATGTGTGAAATGGTCACAGAAGCAGCGGCTGCGTTTACAGCCACAGAGGCGAGAAGGTTACATCAAAGCACAAATAGCAAGCAGACTACTGATGACAAGAAACCAAAGCAAAGAGAGTATGAAGGCATTGGTTACTAAATAGACTACGGAAGGCCAATAAAAATATAATAATTTGAAACTTGAAACAGTAACATGTAAAAACGCTGGTTATGTTATAAATTCATTGAAGTGTACATTTTAAAAATCCATTTGATGTAGGTAGGACTTATTATAAAAAAAATTTTACAGAATATTGTTTTTATGCTTAAAGACTACAAATTGCTACCAAATTACTTCGATTTTCAATTTAGCCAGTTCACCCCCCAAATTACCCCAGTGGATTGCCGGGCACCGCTTCAGCACTAAGGACGCAGGGTGTGAGGGCTGGGCACCTTTAGTGCCATGACCTGGTGGGAGAGCTGGCACCCCTTTAGTGCTGCAGAACGGGGGGTGTGGAGGGCCAGACACCCCTACAGAGCTTTTCTGCGAAACTGCAGTGTGGAGGTCCGGCACCTTCACATACGGGTGGAGAGGGCTGAGCACCTTTCCAGTGCCATGACCCAGCACCCTTTCAGTACACACATTGCCTGACTCCACAGTACACACACACACTGCCTGACCCCACAGCACACACATTGCCTTGACCTGAATACACACACTGCCTGACTCCCCAGTACACACACTGCCGGACCTACAATACACACACTGCCTGACTCCAAAATACATACACTGCCTTGACTCCACACACACACACCGCCTGGGACTCCCAGTGCCACACATTGCCTGACTCACAGGCACACACTGCCTGATCCCACATTACACACACTACCTTGGACTCCACAGTACACATTCTGCCTTGACTCCACAGTAAAACACACTGCCCTTGACTCCAGTACACACACTTCCATGACTCCACAGTACATACACAGCCTTGACTCCACAGTACACACACTGCCTTGGACTACACAAATGCTACTCAAGCCTGACTAAACACACACACACTACTTGACTCCTCAGCACACACACACATTGCCTGACTCCACAGTACACACACTGCCTGACCCCACAGTACACACACCGCCCTGACTCTACACACACACACTGCCTGACCTCCCAGCACACACTGCCTGCCTCCACAGTGCACACACTGCCTCGATCCCACAGTACAGAGACACACTGCCTTGACTCCACAGTACACACACACTGCCTTGACCTACACAGTACACACACTGCCCTGACTCCACATACACACTGCCCTGACTTACAGTACATACACTATATTGACTCCACAGTACACACACTGCCCTGACTGCACAATACATACACAGCACGCAGCACTGTCTTGGACTCCACAGTGCCACACTGCCTTGACTCCACAGTGCACACACTGCTCCCATCCTGCACAAACACTGCCTTGGACTTCACATTACACACACCTGCCCTGACTTCAGTACATACACTATATTGATTCTACAGTACACACACTGCCCTGACCTACAATACATACACTGCCTTGACTCCACAGGCCACACACTGCCTTGACTCCACAGTGCACACACTGCCCTGACCACAGTACACACACCGCCTTGACTGCCTGCACACACACTGCCTTGACTCCACAGTACACACACACTGCCCTGACTATACAGTACACACACTGCCATGACTCCCACAGTTCACACACTGCCCTGACTCACAGTACACACACTGCCTTGACTCACAGTACACATACTGCCTTGACTCGACAGTGCACACACACTGTCTTGACTCACAGTACACACACTGCACTGACCTTACAGTACACACACTGCCTGACCTCACAGTACAATACATTGCCTACACCCACAGTACCCACACTGCCCTGACTCCACAGTGCACACACACTGCCTTGACCCACAAAGCACACACTACCCTGACTCCAAAGTACACACACTGCCCTGACTCCACAGTACATACACTGCCCACCCACAGTACACACACACTGCCTTGGACGCTACAGTGCACATACACTGCCTTGACCCCATGCAAGCACACACTGCCCTGACTCCACATTACATACACTGCCCATACTCAACAGAACTTACACTGCCTCTTTGACTCCACAGTACACACACTGCCTACACTCCACAGTACACACACTGCCCTGACTCCACAGTACACACACTGCCTTGACTCCACGGCACACAGCACTCCTGCCTCCCACTCCCACAGCCACACTGCCCTGATTATACAGTACACACACTGCCTGACTCACAGTTCACACACTGCCCTGACTCATGGCACACACACTGCCTTGACTCCACAGTACAATATACTGTTCTTGACTCCACAGTACACACACACTGCCTTGACTCCACAGTACATACACTGCCTTGACTCTGGCTACAGCACACACACTGCCCAGACTCCACAGTACACACACTGCCTTGACTCCACAGTGCCACATACTGCCTTGACTCCACAGTACATACACTGCTCCCTTGACTCCACAGTGCACACACTGCCTTGAATCCACAGTACACACACTGCCTTGACTCCAAAGTACACACACTGCCTTGAATCCACAGTGCACACACTGCCTTGACCCCATAGTACACACACTGCCTGACCTGCCAATACGTACCTGCCTTGACTCAACACTACACACACTGCCTGAATCCCTCTGTACATACATTGCCTGACTCACAGTACACACACTGCCTGACCCCAAAGTACACACACCCTTGACTCAATACACACACTGCCCAAACTCCCTGTGCACACATTGCCTGATTCCCACAGTACACACTGCCTCGATCCCACAGTACACATACTGCCTTGACTCCAAAGTACACACACACTGCCTTGACTCCACAGTACACAAGGCCACCCCTGACTGCAGAGTGCACACACTGCCCTGACTCCACAGTATATACACTGCCTTGACTCCACAGTACACACACACTGCCTTGACTCTACACAAGCACACTCTGCCTTGACTCCACTCTGCCACACACTGCCTGACTCCCCCAGTACACACATTACCTGACCTGTGCACAAGCACACTGCCTGACCCCACAGCCACACACTGCCTTGACTCCACACACACACACACTGCCCCACTCCCCAGTACAATTATTTGCTCTCTCAATTCCCACAGTGCACACACTGCCTGGGATCCCCACAGTACACACACTGCCTTGACTCCGCACACACAAATGCCTTGACTCCACAGTACACACACTGCCCTGACTCCACAGTACACACACTGCCTGACCTCTCACAGCACACACTGCCCACACTCCACAGTACGCTGCCTCCCTTTATCCACAGTACACACACACTGCCTTGACTCCACGGTACACACACTGCCCAGCCCACAGTACACACACACTGCCCTGACTCCACAGTACATACACTGCCTTGACTCCACAGTACACATGACTGCCTTGATGCCACAGCACATACACTGCCTTGACTCCACAGTACACACACACTGCCCTTATTCCTTAGCCATTACCCCCACCTCTCGCACTCACCAACAGAACTTACACTGCCTAGACTCTGGCCAGTACACACACTGCCTTGACTCCCAGTACATACACTGCCTTTGACACTACAATACATACAGTGCCTTGACTCCACAGTACATACACTCGCCTTTGACTCCACAGCAGCCACACACTGCCCTGACTCCTCACAGGCAGGCTACTACACCCTCGCCTTGGACTCCAGGCACACACTGCCTTGACCTTCTAGCACAGTACACACACTGCCCTGACTATACAGTACACACACAGCCTTGACTCCACAGTACACACACTGCCCTGACCTCACAGTACACAAACTGCCTACACTCCACAGTACACAATGCCCTGATTCCACAGTACACACACAGCCTTAACTCCACGGTACACACACTGCCCTGACCTACAGTACACACACTGCCTTGACCTGGGCTGTGCACACACACTGCCTTGACGCCACAGTACATACACTGCCTTGACTCCACAGTACACACACTGCCCTGACTCCACAGTACACACACTGCCCTCACTCAACAGAACTTACACTGCCTTGACTCCACAGTACACACACTGCCTTGACTCCACAGTACATGCAATGCCTTGACTCCACATTACATACACTGCCTTGACACCACGGTACACACACTGCCCTGACTCCACATTACACACACTGCCCTGACTTCACAGTACATACACTATATTGACTCCAGAGTACACACACTGCCCTGACTCCACAATACATACACTGCCTTGACTCCACAGTACATACACTGCCTTGAATCCACAGTGCACACACTGCCCTGACTTCACAGTACACACACTGCCTTGACTGACTCCACAGTACACACACTGCCCTGACTATTGTGCACACACTGCCTTGACTCCACAGTTCACACACTGCCCTGACTCCACGGTACACACACCGCCCTTGACTCCACAGTACCACTGCCTTGGAGTCCACAGTACACACACTGCCTTGACTCCATAGTACATACACTACCTTGAATCCACAGCACACACACTGCCCAGACTCCACAGTACACATACTGCCTTGAATCCACAGTACACACACTGCCTTGACTCCACAGTACACACACTGCTTTGACTCCACAGTACACACACTGCCTTGACTCTACAGTACACACACTGCTTTTACTCTACAGTACAAAAACTGCCTGACTACACAATACATACTCTGCCTTGACTCCACACTACACACACTGCCTGACTCCCCAGTACACACATTGCCTGACTCCACAGTACACACACTGCCTGACCCCACAGTACACACACTGCCTTGACTCCAGAATACATACACTGCCTGACTCCCCAGTACACACACTGCCGGACTCCACAATACACACACTGCCTGACTCCAAAATACATACACTGCCTTGACTCCACAATACACACACTGCATGACTCCCCAGTACACACATTGCCTGACTCCACAGTGTACACACTGCCTGATCCCACAGTACACACACTGCCTTGACTCCACAGTACACACTCTGCTCAATTCTGCCAGAACACACACTGCCTTGACTCCCACATATGCTCTGCCTTTAATTTAAACATTACACACACTACCTGGACTCCCTGTGTGCCACACATTGCCTGACTCCAAGAGTACACACTGCCTGACCCCAGAGTACACACTGCCTTGACCTGGCTGGCCACACACACTGCCTGACTCCCCAGCACACAACACATTGCCTGACACCACAGTGCGTCTGATCCCACAGTACACACACTGCCTTGACTCCCACAGTACACACACACACTGCCTTGACTCCACAGTACACACACTGCCCTGACTCCTGCCAGGCCACACACTGCCTGATCTCACAGTACACACACTGCCTTGACTCCACGTGCCACACACTGCCCTGACTCCACAGTACATGGCACGTGGCCTACCTTCCCTACAGTACAAACACACTGCCCTGACCTCCACAGCACACCCACACTGCTCCTAACCTATTGTGCACATACACTGCCTTGGACTCCACAGTGCACACACTGCCCTGACCCTGCAGCACACACACACTGCCTTCACCTACATTACACACACTGCCCCTGACTTCACAGGTACATACACCATTGGACTCCACAGTACACACACTGCCCTGACTCCACAATACATACAAGTCTTTGACTCCACAGTACATACACTGCCTTGGACCACAGTGCACACTGCCCTGACTCCTACAGCACACACACCGCCCTTGCCTCCACATTACACACACACGCCCCTGACTCTCACAGTACATACAATATGCTGACCCACAGCAGGCTAATTGCCTTGACTCCACAGTGCACACACACTGCCCCATTCCCACACACACCGCCTTGACCCACGGTACACACACACTGCCTTGACTCCACAGTACACATACTGCCTTGGACTCCACAGTACACACACTGTCTTGACTCCACAGTACACACACTGCCCTGACTCCACAGTACACACACACTGCCTGACCAGTACACACATTGCCCACACTCCACAGTGCACCCACTGCCCCTGACTCCACAGTACACACACTGCCTTGACTCCACAGTACACATGGGCTCCTGACTCCACAGTATGCACACACTGCCCTGACTCCCACACATACACTGCCCTGACTCCACAGCAGGCCACACACTGCCCGGACGCTGCTACAGTACATACACTGCCTTGACCGTGTACACACACTGCCCTGACTCCACATTACATACACTGCCCATACTCAACAGAACTTACACTGCCCTGACTCCACAGTGCAACACACCCTGCCTTGACTCCACAGCACACACGCACTACCTTGACTCATTTGGCACACACACACTGCCCTGACTCCACAGTACAGACACTGCCTTAATTCCACAGTACACACACACTGCCCTGACTATACAGTACACACACTGCCTTGACTCCACAGTTCACACACTGCCCTGGACTCCACAGTACACACACTGCCTTGGCTCACAGATGCATACTGCCTGACCCACAGTACACACACTGCCTTGACTCCACAGTACATACACTGCCTTGACTCCACAGCACATACTGCCCAGACTCCATAGTACACACACTGCCTTGAATCCACAGTACACACACTGTCTTGACTCCACAGTACACACACTGCCTTGACTCCACAGTACACACACACTGCCTTGGTTCTACAGTGCACACACACGTGCTTTTACTATACAGTACAGTGTCTCTGACTCCACACAGTGCACACACTGCCTTGAATCCACAGTACACACACTGCCTTGACTCCAAAAGCACACGCCTTGAATCCACAGTACACACACTGCCTTGACCCCATAGTGCACACAAACTGCCTGACTCCACAATACATACTCTGCCTTGGCCACTCACACACACACTGCCTGAATCCCTCAGTACATACATTGCCTGACTCCACAGTACAACACTGCCCGGACCCCCAAAGTACACACACTCCCTGGACTCCAGAATACACACACTGCCCAACTCCCCAGTACAATACACTGCCGACTCCACAATACACACACTGCCTGACTCCAAAATACACTGCCTTGATTCCACAATATACACACCGCCTTATTCCCCAGTACACACATTGCTCCGATTCCACAGTGCACACACTGCCTGATCCCACAGTACACACACTGCCTTGACTCCAAAGTACACACACACTGCCTTTGACTCCACAGTACACACACTGCCCCTGACTCCACAGTACATACACTGCCTTGACTCAGCACACACACTGCCTTGACTCCTACACACATACTCTGCCCACACTACACACACTGCCTGAATCCCAGTACACACATTACCTGACTCCACAGGCACACACACTCCTACCTAATCACAGTACACACACTGCCTTGACTCCACAATACACACACTGCCTGACACCCCAGTACACACACAGCCTGACTCCACAGTGCACACACACTGCCCGGATCCCACAGCACACAATGCCTTGCCTCCACAGTACACACACTGCCTTGACTCCACAGTACACACACTGCCCCCACTCCACAGTACACACACACTGCCTGGACCCCAAGTAGTAGCTGCCACACTGCCTACACTCCACAGTACACACACTGCCCTGATTCCACAGTGCACACACACTGCCTTGGACTCCACGCTACACACACTGCCCAGACTCCACAGGCACACACTGCTTCCCACTCACACAGTGTACATGCACTGCCTTGACTCCAGCACAGTACACACTGCCCAGACTCACAGCACACACTTCACTGGACTCCAGTACACACTGCCTTGACTCCACAGTACAACAATTTACCTTGACTCCTAATATATACTCTGCCTTGACTAAACATTACACACACTACCTGACTCCCCAGCAGCATATTGCCTGACTCCAAGAAGCAGGCACACACTGCCTTGACCCCACAGTACACACTGCCTTGACTCCTACTACAGCCACAATGCCTGGACTCCTCTCCAGTACACACATTGCCTGACACCACAGTGCACACACTGCCTGATCCTACAGTACAATGGCCACTGCTCTTGGACTCCACAGTGTCACACACTGCCTGACTCCATGCCACACCAGCCCTGAATCTGCCTCACTGCCTTGACCTGCCTCCTTCCACTCCAGTGGCACCCAAGGCTCCTGACTCCCAAGCCCACTCCAGCTGCTCCTGTTCCTACACACACTTCTACCTACATACCAAATTCCCCACGTACAAACAAATATTCCCTGACCTGTCAGCCCAATCGCCTTAACGCTCCCAACCCTGAACTCCCACAAAGTATCAATACACACTGCCCTGACTCCACATTACACACACTGCCCTCACTCAACAGAACTTACACTGCCTTGACTCCACAGTACACACACTGCCCTGACTCACAGTACATACACTGCCTTGACTCATTGTGTACACACACACTGCCTTGACTCCACAGTACACACACACTGACCTGACTCCACAGTACACACACTGCCTGACTACAGTACACACACACTACCTTGACTCCACAGTACACACACTGCCCTGATTCCACAGTACATACACCGCCTTGACTCCACAGAACACACGCTGCCCTGACTCACAGTACACACACAATGCCCTGACCTGTACATACACTGCCTTGATTCCACAGTGCACACACACACTGCCCTTGACCCTACAGCACACACACTGCCTGACTCCACATTACACACACTGCCCTGACTTCACAGTACATACACTATGTTGACTCCACAGTACACACACTGCCCTGACTCCACAATACATACACTGCCTTGACTCCACAGTACATACACTGCCTTGACTCCACAGTGCACACACTGCCCTGACTTCACAGTACACACACCGCCTTGACTCCACGGTACACACACTGCCATGACTCCACAGTTCACACACTGCCTGATCCCACAGTACACACACTGCCTTGACTCCACAGTACACATACTGCCTTGACTCGACAGTACACACACTGTCTTGACTCCACAGTACACACACTGCCCTGACTCCACAGTACACACACTGCCTGACCTCACAGTACACACATTGCCTACACTCCACAGTACCCACACTGCCCTGACTCCACAGTACACACACTGCCTTGACTCCACAGTACACACACTCCGCCCTGACTCCAGCACACAACCACCCTGACTCCACAGTACATACACTGCCTTGACTCCACAGTACACACACTGGCTTGATGCTACAGTACATACACTGCCTTGACTCCACAGTACACACACTGCCCTGACTCCACATTACACACACTGCCCTCACTCAACAGAACTTACACTGCCTTGACTCCACAGTACACACACTGCCTTGACTCCACAGTACATACACTGCCTTGACTCCACAGCACACACTCTGCCCAGACTCCACAGTACACACACTGCCTTGAATCCACAGTACACACACTGCTTTTACTATACAGTACAAACACTGCCCTGACTCCACAGTGCACACACTGCCTTGAATCCACTGTACACACACTGCCTTGACCCCATAGTACACACACTGCCTGACTCCACAATACATACTCTGCCTTGACATCACACTACACACACTGCCTGAATCCCCAGTACATACATTGCTTGACTCCACAGTACACACACTGCCTGACCCCAAAGTACACACACTCCCTTGACTCCAGAATACACACACTGCCCAACTCCCCAGTACACACACTGCCGGAATTCCACAATACACATACTGCCTGACTCCAAAATGTTAAGGCACCTGCCTTGATTCCACAATATACACACTGCCTGACT